>NC_137682.1:25905789-25993289 GCF_963989245.1 Nansenia antarctica | reverse complement strand
AGAGGAAGGGTTTAGGAATTACAGCTCTTTAATATGGAGCTCCCTCTTTTTCAAGGGACCAAGAGTAATTGGACAATTGACTCAAAAGCTGTTTCATGGACCTGTGTGGGCTATTGCTTCGTTATTTAATTATCAATTAAGCAGGTAAAAGGTCTGAGTTGATTCCAAGTGTGGCATTTGCATTTGGAAGCTGTTGCTGTGGCAGTGTGATGTGTGTATTGATGATGTGACAGAAGACTGAAGCAGACAGATTCATTCTGATGTGTTCAGGGATATCATGTCTGCTCAAAATCCAGCCAAATTCAGCAGGGTTTATTGCACGGCGCTTCACAGTACAGATGGACAATGAGCCAAAACATACTGCGTAAGCAACCCAGGTAAAGGTAAGGTAAAGAAATGTAATATTCTGCAATGGCCGTGTCAATCACCTGATCTCAACCCGAACAAGCACTCAGGCAGTATTGCATGCAAAGGATTCTCGAAAAGAGTATTAAAAATGAACATTTTATTTATGATTATGTTAATTTGTCCAATTACATTTGAGCCCCTGAAAATGGGGGACTGTGTATAAAAATGGTTGAAATTCCTAAACGTTTCATACAATATTTGTGTTCAACACCTTGAATTAAAGCTGAAAGTCTGCACTTCAATTGCATCTCGTTTATTTCATTACAAATCCATTGTAGTAGTGACCTAAATGTATATGTGTGTGTGTGTGTGTGTGTGTGTGTGTGTGTGTGTGTGTGTGTGTGTGTGTGTGTGTGCGTGTGGACTAAATCGACTAACAGGTCACATCCACAGGCTGAGAATTTAAATGCAAAGCCAAAGCTGCCAGTACAGGGCCACTCAACTGCAGTCAGGGATGTAAAGTGTGTGTGTGTGTGTGTGTGTGTGTGTGTGTGTGTGTGTGTGTGTGTGTGTGTGTAGTGTGTGTGTGTGTGTGTGTGTGTGTGTGTGTGTGTGTGTGTGTGTGTGTGTGTGTGGGTGCGTGTGTGCGTGCGTGCGTGCGTGCGTGCGTCTGCATGCGTGTGTGGTTTATAACCATTTTTTTTATACCGAAAAAAGGAAAAATGTGACTGTGCTGCATTAACTCCTTCCCATCCAATGTTTGTTTCCATTCAATATGACCAGATTTACCATGGCCCTTACATCAGGAGATTCCTGCCAGGCAGAATTCATTGCTTTGGAATTATCCCAAATTATATTTGTGATAATTCCAAACCAATGAAATCTTTCCCTTTGCAAAAAGTTATATTCTAACCACATAATATGTCCTCCCTGGCAGGAATGTTTTCCACGTAATTATGTGTAACTTTTTGCAAAGGGAAAGGTTTCACGGTTGAGCATTGGTATACCTTTTGCAATGGATGAATTCGCTCATGATGACTGCCATGGGGATTTGGGTGTTTGTGTGTGCATGCGTGTGTGTTTGACAGGAAGAGGACTATAAATAGCCAGTGCAAATCATGCTGGATGACATACGAGGGACAAGGACCAGTCACATTTGAAATATGTGACCGCGTTTCATTAAAAGGTCCTCATGTCGGAATCGTGAAAAGAAGAAGGTTTTTGGCATAGGATGAGAATTGAAGCAATGAAGAACCCACAGTCGATATCATAACCAACCGTTTTACATTCACTAAATACCTTGTGTTCTTGGGTACGTTTTAGTGAGTTACATGTGTGATTTTGTAATTAACGGTAATGTTGTGTGGAATCAAAAATAAAGATTAATTCATTGATTTGTAGATTTGCTGTAGAATAATACTGTGAATTGAAATGATTTCACTAGCCTACTTCAGTACAAGTACAGTACACTGAGTCTATGGAAAACCTACACTATAGAAATGTCCACACCTCTGACCTGAAATTTGTGTTACAGAATGACGAGGTGAGAGGTTCTGAGAGACCTTGATGAGTCACCAGCACTTCAGGTATTTGTCATTGTCATTGTATAAGCAATTCTATTTTATGAACATAGTAGTATGTCGTAAAAGTGGTGTGTTGGTAACAGTGGGCAATCATTTTAAATGTACTGTCTTCTTTTTTTATTACAGCTTTGATGCCCAGATGGGATGGGAAGGAACTACACAGAAGTCCCACTAGATGCTTTATGGACTATAATGATAAATGCATACACACGGACACAACATTATTACTTTTTACCATTCTATTATTGTATTGCTCAATTGTATCTTGCCTAATTGTTTCCATTGCCATGAATTTTACTCTCTTGTAATGGGATGTAATACACTTTTGGCACACAAAAGAATCATGAATCTTGAATTATGATGATGATAATGATGATGATGATGATGATGATGATGATGATGATTTAGTTAACCAGCTATTGTTCCCACCCATTACCTCTGTGAAAAACACTGTGAACACTTTGAGGCTGGATAGCTCAGCACAGTGATGTTGGGGGTATTAATATTCAAATATCCATAACTTCTTCAGAAACTAGTTTCAGATTTCAATGTATGACATCATTTGAAAGCTTACAATCTACCCTAACCCTAACCCTAACCCTAATCTGGAAAAAAAGAGAAAAAATATGTTGCCAGACTTGCAGACTTTTTAACCAGACCCAGTCACATCACATACTGTATGTGCAGTAGAAAGAAAATGTGACACTCTGGAACAGCCTCCCCCTCCACGTACGGGCCGCTCAGACCCTGGAGATTTTTAAATCTCTCCTTAAAACACACCTGTTTTCCCTAGCCTTCCCCCCCACCTAGCTATCGGTCCCTGGCTTTTATTATTTCATAGTTTTTATTGTAGGTCCCTGGCTCTTATTGTCTTATTGTTCTATTGTTTTTAGTCCTTTTATCATCTCTTTTAATTTTACCATATTTTGTATTACATTGTATTGTGTGCATTGTGCTTACTTATTTCCTGCATTTTATCTATTTTTACTGTGAAGCACTTTGGCTCAGCATTGCTGTACGTAAATGTGCTATACAAATAAAGTTGACTTGACTTGACTTGACACGGACAGCCTAAAACTATGAAGATAGATTTCGGTCAGAACTTGTGAGGTTGTAGATTCGATTTGAGAACTTAATAATAATACATATTTGCACTTGTATCTTAAAATGTGCACTCACAGCCTTGATGTGAGAACTTGCCTTGAGTTTTGACCCAATTCTTACGATAAACTTGGGTCAAACATAAGTTCAGCACTAGCTATCTAGAATGTTGAAACAGATTTTAATCCTCCCGAAAATGCTCCCTTGTGATTCAGTGCCCGCTCGGAAATGCTCTCTTGTTTAAATCTGTTAACATTTTGGGCATTTCGCGACTTACAATCGATACATTTGACTAAGCTAGTGAATCATCAATTCACCAGCAGGAAGAGTAATCTAGCTCAGGCCAGGCCAGTTGTCGTGATAGAAGAAGAAAGACATATATTATTATTATTTGTTTTATTTTAGACACAGGAGAAACAGTACAAGGGGGTGAAGTAGAAATCTTAGGAGACACATTATAGGGGGAAGCAAGTATCTCAGGAGACGCAGTGCTCGGGGGTAATAATGTCTCAAGAGGAGCAGTTAAGGTGTAACCTGAAGTGATGGGTCACCAGTCTCCGGCGGAAGATGGGGAGTGACTCTGCAGTTCTGACAGCCGTGGGAACGGGCTGATGTTTGAGGGGTGACCATTGCCTGCAGGTAGGCAGGGGCTGTCCGTTTTGCTGCCTGGTAGGCAAGCACCAGGGTCTTGAATCTGATGCGAGCTGCTATCAGGAGCCAGTGCAGGGTGCAAAGGAGGGGGGCAGCAGCATTCTGGATGAGCTGCAGAGGTCTGATGGCGGAGGCAGGGAGCCCAGCCAGGGCTGGTGATTGGTCAAGCACTGCAATCAATCACTCACTGCATGTCCTCCCTCCCTGCTCTCTCAACGTCATGGTTACAAGCGCTCAAATTATTTTTGACCCACATTTATCGCAAGAATTGTGTCAAAACTCAAGGCTCAAAATACAAGTTCTCAAATCGAATCTGCAAGTGCAAATTTCAAGATACAACTGCAAATATTTATTTTACAAGTTCTCAAATCGAATCTACAACCCCACAAGTTTTTTTTTTTTTTTTTTTTAGACTTTATTGCAGGACTTTACATTACATTTCACAAGTTCATTTCACACACTTTACAAGTTTTCTTCACTTGTTTAAGTTCATCCTGCATCATTTTAGTTTGTTTTTTTATTTTTTATAAAGAGAACAAGAAATAAAGAAAATAAAGAATAAAGACTAAAGAGAAAATATAGAAAAAGAAGAGAGAAATTATAGGGATAAACATAGAAAAGTAAGAGACAAAGGGAGGGGGTGGGATCGGGGAGGGGGGGGGGGGGGTTAAGTCCAACCATTTACGTGTGATTTGCTTTAAAGCCGCGATACGTAGTATGGTGTACAAATATTTATCTCCCTCTCTGTATATATCTAATGGAATAAGACCGAGTATAATATTGACTGGATGTATAGGATTTTGTAAGGTAAATGTATTTTTTATTTTTACTTGAACTGCCTCCCAAAACCTTTTCAATTTAGGGCATGTATAGAAAATGTGTGTGTGATTGGCTTCTCGTTCCGTACATTTTCTCCAGCATTCTGCATTGCCTGTTGGCCTATATTTTGACAACATTTTCGGTGTTAGGAAGATCTTCATATTTATTTTCCAAGCAAATTCTTTCCAGAATTTTGATTGTGTTGTCTTAAATATTATTTTGCATGCTTCTTTCCAATCGTCATCCGTAATTGTTATTGCTAATTCGTTTTCCCATTTTTCTTTAGTGTTATCTTCTTGTATCTTGATTTCTTGCATGATTTTGTACATTTTTGAGATTTTTGTCTTTTCACTGTTTCTATTTTTGATCAGATATTCCATTAGTATATGTGATCTTTGTTCCTGTCTCCTCTGCTGTGTTATAAGGTAGCTTCTAATTTGTAAGTACTTTAAAAAATGGCTATTACTTATATTAAATGTATTAACTAAGGTTTCAAATGAGTCTATCATGTCATTTGTAACCATCTGTGAGTACACCTGTAGTCCCTTCCTAGTCCATTCTTCTAATATTTTGTCTGTTTTATTAGGTAAAAAGTCTGGGTCACTGGCTATCTCTCTCAAATAAATACATTTGTCATCACATTTATACATTTTACGAATAGTTTTCCAATTTTTGAGGGTATTTTCTATGCATCTGTTATTTCCACTATATTTTTGAATATCCTTTAGACTCAGAAAAGGTAATGTTCCTATTGATATTGATATTGCTTGTTTTTCTATGTCTTTCCATTTGGTTTGAACCAAGTTATTCATCCATTTCATTATTGTATCTATTTGAGTTGCATGGAAATAGGACTTTAGATCAGGGAAATTAAACCCTCCTTTTTCTCTGGTTTGAGTTAGTATACTAAGTTTTTTCCGTTTACTTTTGTAGTTCCAAATGAAGTTTGAGAGCATTGTATTCCATTTTTTGAAGCTACGCTGTGGAATGGGAACTGGTAATGTTTGAAATAAAAACAGAAACTGTGGGAGGATCATCATTTTGACGCTTTCTACTCTACTCATTAAGGATTCAGGTGTTATCTTCCATCTATTAAGATCTTCTCGTATTTTATTTTCAAGGGCTTGATAATTGTCGGTGTATAATGTTGTTATATCTCCAGTAAGGTAGATTCCTAAATATTTGATTTTCTTTGCATCCCATTTCAACTTGTATTTTTCCTTAATTTCCGAATCTATCTGTTCTCCAATTGTTAATACTTCACACTTACTTTCATTTAGTTTATAACCAGAGTGTTTACTATATTCTGTAATTGCTTCCATTAGGCTTGGTAAGGATTGGGCTGGTGATGTTAAATAAACAACCACGTCATCTGCATATAATGCCAGTTTGTGCTGTTCCTCTTTTATCGTTATGCCTTTGATGGTATTATTTTTCCTTATACTTTCTGCTAGTCCTTCCATGCATATAGCAAATATAACTGCTGAGAGTGGGTCTCCTTGTCTTGTACCTTTATAGATTGGAAATCTTCTGGATATTGTGCCATTTACTTTTACTCTTGACACTGGATTTTTATACATTCCTTGAAGCCATTTATTAAAATTCTCATGAAATCCAAAGCTTCTTACAATTTCAAACATGAATGGCCATAGCACTCTGTCAAATGCTTTTTCTGCTTCCAGTGTTAAGAGTAGAAGGTTTGCACCATTGTTTTGTGCGTAGTCCATTATATTTAACGTCCTCCTTATATTATCTGACAACAGCCTACCTGGTATAAAACCACATTGGTCGCTGTCTATTATATCTGGCACGATGTCCTTTAACCTATTGGCAATAATGGCTGTTACTATTTTATGGTCCGTATTCAGTAGTGATATTGGCCTGTAAGACGAACATTCAGTAGCATCCTTACCTTCTTTATGTATAACCGTTATTATAGATGAGTTCCAAGTAGTTGCCCAATTTCCCGTTTGTAATACAAACTTATATGCTTGTAAAAGTAGTGGTATCAATTGTTTTTGAAAAGTTTTATAAAATTCATTAGTATATCCATCATCACCTGGTGTTTTCCCCATTTTAAGATTATTTATTTGTTGTTGTATTTCATTTACTGTGATGTCCTTAATGAGCTGTTCATTTTTTGATCTTGTTACTTGCTTTAAGTTTAACTTATGTAAGAAGTCTTTCATTAGTCCCAGGTCAATGTTTCCTGTGTTTTTATAAAGGTTCTCATAATATTTTACGAATTCTTCAGCTATTTTATCCTTTTCCGTTATTGTTCCAGAGCCTTCTACAGTCTTCAATTTCGAAATGTGTGCTTTTTTAGTCTGTGTCTTAAGTCGATATGCTAGGAGTTTTAAAGACTTAGGTCCTCCATCGTAATATTTCTGTTTGGTGTATGTCATTAATTTCTCCACTTCCTCTGTACGGATTTTATCCAACTCCTTATACTTATTTTTTAATTCATTTTTTACTATTATTTCATTTGTATTTTTTAATTTGTCTTCCAAGTGTTGTATTTGTTGTTCAAGTATTTTCTGTTTTTGTTGTGTTTGTCTTCTCTTCCATGCACAATATGATATTATCTGTCCTCGTAGTACCGCTTTAAGGCCCTCCCATATAATAGTTGGATTAGTATCTCCATTGTCATTTATCTCTATGTATTCTTTTATGGCTTTATTGATTTTTTCAACAAAGATCTTATCTTGGAGAAGTGAGTTGTTTAATCTCCATATTTTTTCTCCTTGCTTTATATCCAAATGTATAGTTATAGATAGCATAGCATGATCTGATAAATCCCTTGTGCCTATTGTGCATGTTTCCATCCTCTCTACGTCTTTTTTAAACATGAAGAAATAATACAGTCTATTGGAAGTTGGAAATCGTCCAGAATAATATGTATATGTTTTTTTAGTTGGATTTAGCATCCTCCATATGTCTACTAATCCAAATTCTGACATTGCACTTCTTAAAATTGATGATGTTTTATCAGCTCTGTGTGGTTTATTATTTGAGGAATCTAGCCTAGAATTTATTGTAAGATTCATATCTCCTCCCATTAGGGTGATTCCTTTACATTTTGTCATTAACATTTCGATTATTTCTGACATGAATTCTGGGCCTAATTCCAGTGGATAGTATACATTTAAAAATGAGACAGTAATTGACTCTATTTTACCAATTACTAAAACAAACCTGCCCTCTTTATCGTATATATGTTGTTCTTCTTTAAATGGTATGTGTGGTTGTATGATTATAGCAACACCCCTCTTCTGTGTTCCATATGAACTGGAGTAAATTTGTCCCCTACTCAATTTGTCATGTTCTTTTTTAAAAAAATGGGTTTCTTGTAAAAAGACCCAAATATATGTTCATATGAAACACAGATTGGACTGGATTTATTCACAAGAAAATCTATCTGTTTTTTTGCACGTGTATGTATGTATTATCTAATTGTCTCATGCACACACACTCTACCACTTTAGCCTCAGTGGATCCGTACATAGAATTGTCGTTTTGTGTCTTCAGTGGAGTGGAGAATGGAGCTGCATTGTCCATAATTAAATATGTTTTATATTTTTTTCTTTATAAGCTCAAGCCTTCTTCCTCTCTTCCTTTTGTTCTTGAACTAAAAACAAGAACAGTCGTATGGTTGCTGCAAACACAAAAGCACATCTGGTAGATTTGATTTTGGATCTTGCAAGGATCAAATGGTTTGAAATTGTCAGAGAAGCTTAGAGAAAAGCACTGTGATACTTCTATAGGCTTTTCATAATTGATGTCTATGACTTTGCAGTGCAGCTCTTTCAGTGTGTGTGTGTGTGTGTGTGTGTGTGTGTGTGTGTGTGTGTCTAGTGTGCGTGTGCATGTGCATGTGCATGTGTATGTACTTTTTTCAAGCCAAAGTGAAATTAATTCACCACAGCTTGGTTTAGACACGTATAGTATCTCAGTGGCCTGGGTCTAGCTTTAATTGCCACCTTCTTGATTCACACGCCAGAAGTACAAATCACTCTTTCTTCTCCTTTTCTTTTTTTCTGTCTCTCCATCCATCCATTCTTTTTGTTTGGCAAAGCTGAACCCTAATTTCACAGCTGAGGGAGTGGACCGATGCAGCATTGTCCATAATTAAATATTTGAGGTGAAGCTCAAGCCTTCTTCCTTTTGTTTTTGGGGTAAATACAACTTTGAACAAGTCGTATGGTTGCTGCAAACACAAAAGCACATCTGGTAGATTTGATTTTGGATCTCGCAAGGATCAAATGGTTTATAATTGTCAGGAGCTTACGGAGAAGCACTCGGATACTTCTATAGGCTTTTCATAATTTACGTCTATGACTGTGCCGTGCAGCTGGTGCAGTGAATGTGTGTGTGTGTGTGTGTGTGTGTGTGTGTGCGTGCGCATGTGTGTCTGAGTACTTGTACTGGGGTTTTTATCTGCGTCTCAGGTACTATCCCTCTTATGTACAAGGGTCTTTGTCATTGTCATCTTGTGCTGTGTATCGTGCGTATTTCTCCTGGTGTGTGAGTGTGTGTGTGTGTGTGTGTGTGTGTGCGGTAATCCAACTCATGTCCGAGGGCCTCTGTCATTGTCATTCTGGGCCGTCCATATTTCTCCACCTCATGCACTTGGGACATTTTATTTTATTTCGCTGCCATGGCTCAAGGTCCCTTTGATTGATAGGCCCATGCCAGCCTCTCTCTGCATATTTATCAAACGTCCAGCTCTCAGATAGGTATCACACACACACACACACACGCACGCATACACGCACGCACGCACACAAGTACACACCTACCTACCTACCTTCCCTGCTTTTAGCAATGAGTGGAAAGTGTGAGAGTGAGAAGTTAGAGAATATGTATGCATGTATACGTGCAAACAGTGGGGAAAATAAGTATTTCACCCCATGCTGATTTTGTGAGTTTACCCCCTTACAAAGAAATGAAAAGTCTATAATTGTATTTTAACAGTGAGAGACAGAATATACAAAGAAATCCCAGAAAATCACATTATATTAATTTTGAAAAGTATTTGTGTTTTATTGAGTAAAATATGTATTTCTCCCCCTAGCAAAACATTACTCAGTACTTAGTGGAGAAACCCTTGTTGGCAAGAACAGCGGTCAGACGTTTCTTGTAGTTGGTCACCTAGTTTTCGCAGATCCCAGGAGGGATTTTGGTCCACTCCTCTTTGCAGATCCTCTGCAAATCCTTAAGGTTTGGAGGTTGTAGCTTGGCAACTCGAAGCTTCAGCTCCCGCCACAGATTTTCTATGGGATTAAGGTCCGGAGACTGACTAGGCCACTCCATGACCTTAATGTGCTTCTTCTTAAGCCACTCCTTTGTTGCCTTAGCCGTATGTTCTGGGTCATTGTCATGCTGGAACACCCATCCAGGACCCACTTTCAGTGTCCTGGCTGAGGGAAGGAGGTTCTCACCCAAGCTTTCACGGTACACGGCCCCGTCCATCTTCCCCTCAACGCGGTGACGTCGCCCTGTCCCCTTAGCAGAGAAACAGCCCCAAAGCAAAATGTTTCCACCACCTTGCTTGACGGTGGGGATGGTGTTCTTGGGGTCAAAGTCAGTATTTTTCCTCCTCCAAACATGGCGAGTCGAGTTGATGCCGAAGAGCTTGATTTCGGTCTCATCTGACCACAGCACTTTCTCCCAAGCCTCCTCTGAATCATCCAGGTGCTCATTGGCAAACTTCAGACGGGCCTGTAGACGTGCCTTCTTGAGCAGTGGGACCTTGCGGGCACTACAGGATTTCAATCCATTACGGCGTAGTGTGTTACCATGGTTACCAATGGTCATCTTGGTGACTGTGGTCCCAGCTGTATTGAGATCATTAACAAGCTCCTCCCGTGTAGTTCTGGGTTGATCCCTCCCACCTTTCTCATGATCAACGTCACCCCACAAGGAGCTTGCCAATGGTCTTGTAGCCCATTCCAGTCTCGTGCAGGTCTACAATCTTGTCCCTGATGTCCTTAATCAACTCTTTGGTCTTGCCCATGGTGGAGAGGTTTGAATCTGATTGATTGATTCTGTGGACAGGTGTCTTTTACACAGGTAACGAGTTGAGATTAGGAGTACTAAGTAAGTGAGAGGACTAATCTGTGTGCCTCATGGTCACATAACCGGTCTGTGGGAGCCCACTGGTCTGTGGGAGTTCTTGCTGGTTGATAGGGGATGAAATACTTATTTTACTCAGTAAAACACACACACACACACACAAAATAATCATATCATGTGATTTTCTGGGATTTTTAAATATTCTGTCTCTCACTGTTAAAATGAACCTACCATTACAATTATAGACTGTTCATTTATTTGTAAGGGGGGTAAACTCACAAAATCAGCAGGGAGTAAAAATACTTATTTTCCCCACTGTATGTAATGCCAATCATGTGGCAGCAATTCAATGAATTTAGGCATGTAGACATGATCAAGACGACCTGCTGAACTTCAACCCAAGCCACAGAATGGGGAAGAAAGGTGATTTAAGTGGTTTTGAATGTGGCATGATTGTTGGTCCCAAGGGGCTGATTTGAGTATTTCAAAAGTGCTGATCTACTGGGGTTTTCCCTCTCTAAGGTTTACAGAGAATGGTCTGAAAAATAGAAAATATCCAGTGAGCGGCAGTTCTCTGGGCCAAAATGCCTTGTTGGTGGCAGAGGTCAGAGGAGAATGGCCAGACTGGTTCGAGCTGATAGAAGTTCGAGCTGGTGGTGGTAGTGTTGTACATTTATTTTATTAGGATAAAACCCCTTGAGATGAGCCATCTTGTTTTCGAGGGGGTCCTAAGTTACAACACATAAAGCATATTACATCATAGTAGTAGTAGTGTAATGGTGTGGTGGATATTTTCTTGGCACACTTTTGGCGGCTTATTACCAATTGAGCATTGTTTAAACGCCACACCCTACCTGAGTATTGTTACTGACCATGTCCATCCCTTTATAATGTAATAATAACCTTTATTTGTATAGCACTTATCCTGCAAACGTTGCAGCTCAAAGTGCTTTATGACCACAGTGTACCCATCTTCTAATGGCTACTTCCAGCAGGATAACACACCGTATTACAAAGCTCACATCATCTCAAACTGGTTTCAGAATCAGAATCAGAATTATTTATTATGTATTATTTTTAAGTATATTGGCATATACAAGTAATTTACTTGGTGTGGTCGGTACATAAGACATAAAGATACAAACAACAATATAATAAAAAACTAAAACTATTTAATAAACAACACTATATAAGCAAAAATAGTTTAACGCTAGAACAGCCATGGGTGGGGTCATTTGACCATGTGAGTACATTTATTGTTATATCTTTGCACTCGATCACATTTCAGGACCTTCCTTTCATGACTTTTCCTAGATATGTGCGTTCTACCACCCAGTATCCTTACATTGTCAAAATCACATCAGGATAAGCTAGTATAAAGCTATTTTGCAGTTTTTCTGTGTCGGAGGCAGGCTCATTTATAATAAGACACGCCAACTAGTGGTCTTTGTGTGTATGTAGCAGCTTCCAATTCTAAAGACTACTAAGACCCGAGGCGGCTCTTATAGGTACGGCTGTTCTAGTGTTAAAAAGACAATGGCAGAAAGGGGCAGTAGAACAATAATTATGTAAGCTGTAAATTAGAGTATGTAAAACCAATATAGATTACTTTGTCCGTTGTATGTGTGCGTATGTGTGCGTGTGTGTGTGTGTGTGTGTGTGTGTGTGACAGGAGCGGGGTGGGGGGAGTGGAAGACCCAGTGTCAATTAGGGGCCACGAACCAGATGGTGATCGATGAGCTAAGGATGGATTCGATGATGGATGTGTAGAACTCAACCATCACTTTCTGCAGCATATTTAATTTATTCAGCTGCTGCAGAGAGAGCATCCTCTGCTGGGCCTTCTTGATGGTGGAGGTGATGTTCTCCTCCCACCTGATGTCCTGTGAAATGATTGTCTCTTGAACATGGCAATGAGTTCACTGTACTCAAATGGCCTCCACAGTCACCAGATCTCAATCCAATAGAGCACCTTTGGGATGCTGCCAACACATCTGAGGCAACAGTGTGAGTGTGATGCTATAATGCCAATGTGGACCAACATATCAGAAGTATGTTTCCAGCACCTTGTTGAATCTATGCCATGAAGAATTAAGGCAGTTCAAAAGGCAAAATGGGGTCCAACCCAGTATTATAGTCCATAACTTGTCAGCTGTATTTTATTAGTACTGCTGGACAAAGGCTACCATGCTCACATCCAAAATACCCTGACCCTGGATGATTTGAACACTCAGCCTTCTGATCTGGAGTCAGACACGGCACAAGGTTCTTCCAAATACACACCCCATAGCTCAGTTGGTAGAGCATCAGCCTTTTAATCTGAGAGTCCAGGGAACAGTCCCTGTTCCGGCGAACCTTCATTTCGCTGCTAGAACTACATCCTTGCAGAAGAGTGCAGACATGACCCCCATCCCCTGGGCCCTTTGATCTAGCGGTCTCTGATTTTCACTTCGGGTGCGAGAGGTCTTCAATTCCTGGACGAGGCCTTTGACTAAACCTTTCACCAGCTGAGACAACCAAATGGAAGTGATTTGGCTCAACGCTTCATCAGATCACGAGATTATTCATACTCCATAATTGTCAGCGGTCAGCCTTTTGTCACAGGTTTAAGGATCTGATGGGAAAAGCTACTGGGTGACTCCGGGCACCGGACGAGAAGGCAAGAGGGAGTCCAAACCGGTACTAGAAAAGTGTACCTAATGAAGTGGCCGGTGAGTGTGTATATACCTGTACAGCCAGTGTTTTGACCAGGTTCTGAAACTGCAGATTGTAAGCTTTCAAATGACGTGTCATACATTGAAATTGGAAAAACATTGAAGACGACACGCGTATTTGAATGTTGGTACTCCAGCCAGGTAATGGGCGGTAACAATAGCTGGTTAAGTTTTATTTGCCATGCAACAAGTACAAGTACAGTTGGAACTGATGGAGCACAACTGAGAACATACAACAGACTATACGCAGGTAAGCATGCAAGGTCTGTGAATTGACTATCAATAGCTAATAAATCATGACACAGTTCAAAATGCTGTATCTATGCCCAACTTTTCTTCTTATTCAACAAAATATTGCAAGAGAGTGTGGTGTACTTCAATGAGCACTTGGCTCTATTGAGTTAAGCTGTTTATGATGCTCATATTATTACCTAGGCTAATTAGCCAGCATAATTCTCTGGCTTTCTAACACTGCACTGTATAAGTGACTAATAACACCGCAAAGGACTGTTGACTGTTGTTCCTGCTGATTGCCCCCCCCCCCCCCCCCGCCCACATACACACATGCACGCGCACACACACAGACACACACACCCCCCCCTCTCTTTTCACACATAGGTTAGTTTATTTATTTTTGCCATGCTCATGTATTGTATGTATTGTTTTGTGCTGACCCAGTGTATTTCTGTTTATATGTTTGTTTTTATTCTTGCCGGGGCCTCTCGGCCAGATCAACATTGTAAATCAATTGATTTTATTTGGTAAAATAAAGGTAAAAATCAATAAAAAATACACCGCAAACAAACAAAAGTGGCTGGGGTGCAGGAGGAATCCTCTGCAGCTACAAACAGACAGTCGTGTTCTGAGCTGCTGTGTCTGGTGGGGTGGGGGGCATCAAAGCTGCAACAGAAGGAAGATAGTACATTACAATATTGCCCACAGTTACTGGAACTCCATATTCATAAAATACTACCATACCATGTTCATAAAATAAAATAGCTAATACATGACAATGATAATTACCTAAAGTGCTGGTAACTAGGTATGTTTCTCCAACTCCATAGTTGGTGAAGAAATGATCCAGGATACTGCATTGCTGTCCTTGAGGAGTTTCCGCAGGGAAGTGGACCTAAGAGAAGGTGATAATAGAAACAAGAGGAAGAGAAGAAAAAGATAATATGTATTGAAAATCAACATCACAGAGTAGTGTGTTTGTGTTAGCCAACTAGTGGCTAGCTCATTCATAACAAAGCAAGTAACACATGCTAAGAATGCATGTAACACAACATGAACAAAAACATTTAACATTTCTGTAATCTATTACACTTGACATGTTACAGTATTGCAGTATTACACACTGAACATGAGTCTTACACACAACTTTTACGTATTGTACTGTAGCTACAACAATGGGGGTCATCCCTATGTTCCCCGGGTCCTATGTTCCCCGGGTCCTATGTTCCCCGTTTTCTTAGCAAAAAAAAAAAAAAGGGTTCTATGTTCCCCTCTTCCGAAAACTTCCGAAAAAGGGTTCTATGTTCCCCGCTTCCGAAAAAGGGTTCTATGTTCCCCGCTTCCGTATATTCCCCGCCTGCCGTTGTGTCAAGCGACCCCAGGTGTCGTTATGTAGTACTGCATGAGTTTTTTTTTTTTTTTTTTTAAACAACATACACAAATACATAATTATACTGTTATTTTTTTTTTTTTTTTTTTTTTTTAAACAACATACACATATACATAATCATACTGTGGATTACTATGTGTACAACATTATTATATGAACAAAATGATTATATGTACAAAACCTTTTGTAGGTAGGACACTATTGGACCTCGGCCCAAATCTAGTACTGAACCTGACCCCCCATGCTAAACCATTTGGAAGTACAGTATACTAGGACTCCAATTCAGACACACTGGGGGGCTGTCACAAATCTACTAACTCTAATCAGCCTGGTCTCACACGGCAGACGTCAGAATTCGACGTTGATGGACAAACATTAATCTGCTCTATTCATACATTAATCTGCTCTATTCATACATTAATCTGCTCTATTCAGACATTAATCTGCTCTATTCATACATTAATCTGCTCTATTCAGACATTAATCTGCTCTATTCATACATTAATCTGCTCTATTCATACATTAATCTGCTCTATTCAGACATTAATCTGCTCTATTCATACATTAATCTGCTCTATTCAGACATTAATCTGCTCTATTCATACATTAATCTGCTCTATTCAGACATTAATCTGCTCTATTCAGACATTAATCTGCTCTATTCAGACATTAATCTGCTCTATTCATACATTAATCTGCTCTATTCATACATTAATCTGCTCTATTCATACATTAAACTGCTCTATTCAGACATTAATCTGCTCTATTCACACATGAATCTGCTCTATTCACACATTAATCTGCTCTATTCATACATGAATCTGCTCTATTCAGACATTAATCTGCTCTATTCAGACATTAATCTGCTCTATTCATACATTAATCTGCTCTATTCAGACATTAATCTGCTCTATTCAGACATTAATCTGCTCTATTCACACATTAATCTGCTCTATTCATACATTAATCTGCTCTATTCAGACATTAATCTGCTCTATTCAGACATTAATCTGCTCTATTCATACATTAATCTGCTCTATTCAGACATTAATCTGCTCCAACATCAGTCCAATCATGGGCGGGCACCGTGATTGAGAAAGGATTAAGGCGCGCTAATGATGATGGACATAACATCAGTCCAATCATGGGCGGGCACCGTGATTGAGAAAGGATTAAAGCGCGCTAATGATGATGGACGTAACATCAGTCCAATCATGGGCGGGCACCGTGATTGAGAAAGGATTAAGAAAGGATTTAAAATTGTGAAAGGAGGAGACACAGAGGGGAAAATGTTCAATGTCAAAATGTTCATGCCAAACTAATAACATTTAGGGCCTGATTTACTAAGATCCCAAATAACGAATACTAATTGAAGTTCACACACAGGGGAAGTTGAGATATACTTGTTTTCGGCTATACTTCAAATAAGGCCCGCTATCTTCTACATTGGAAAGATCAACAATCCTCACTGCACACCGTTAGTAGATCAGCCTGCAGATGTAGAACCAGTTTGCACATTAATAGGCCATTAATAGGCTAATAAGTTATAATTCTGTATTTTTGTTCTAGCTTATCATCGTACTCTGAACGATGCTGTCCAAGTGCGCCATCCTTCACTTTGGAAATTCCTTCGGCACCTGAAGGATCAGCAAACGCTTGCAGAGGGTAAGCTGGGGATGGCAGACAGAGGCCACGCTCCCCCAACAAGGAGACGGAAGTGGAGGGAGTTGGAGGCCCGTCTACTGAGGCTGAAAGGACAGTACATGCAGGGCCTCAGAGATCTGGCTTCGTACTGGAGGGCTGTCAGCCGTAGCGTCCGTATGGGCTAGATTTCCACATTTATTTTGATAGCACTTTGGCCTATGTTGTTGTTATTATTATTGTTATTGGCCTAATTGTGTTATTGTTATTATTATTATTATTATTGTTATTATTAGTTAGAATAAGCTGTACGCCATTGTTTACGCCATCATGTATGCCATTGTTTACATGTTATTTAGCTCTTTCATTTGTTTTTGCCAAGTTATTGCTGTACCATAGTTTTGTTATTGAAAGATGTCTGTACCTTTCCAGTTTATATGGACCTGTTTACTTAGTAAGCCATATAGTTATTATTACAATATATGTGATGCCAGAGTTAGGACTGATAATTGCACTAGAGCTCATGTGTCAGGATTACCAGGTTTCAGCAGTGAAACAGTAGGCCTCTCCTTATTAGTGCCTGACTACTAAAACACTAGAGTGAAAGAGACTACATCTCTGTATGCCAGGATCCCCCGAGGATTTGATGTGTGCAAGAGGATGTGTCACACTCTATGTGCTACGGATACTGGCTAGTTACTTAGGGATTATATTATGGGATATGTGACACTGTAACCTAGAGACACACTGCGCTGTTACGTGACGTCCTGCTAATGGGATGTACAGTATTGTCTCAGGTTGGCATTTTGATGCTTGGTCTTGGAAACAAACACCATGTTTGCACAAACATTGTTTTTTTTGTTGTTGTTGTTGGTTGCAATAAAAGCCTATATTTTGGATTGATATCTCTACTGTATTTATTTGATTCCGTTTGACCAAAATATATATTTCTTTAATCCATGCATACAATTGCAAATGTTGGGCCGCTACCCACACGTTTAGCTGTGTTGCTCATTCCACAAATGCATGATCCTTACAAGTCATACCTCGTTGTAAAAGTGACTAATCAGCGTGTCATTCCACTAAAGGTGGATCAGTATAGCGGCGCTCAGGGAACTCGAGATTGGAAATCAAGCCTCAGGTGATTCCTCGAACGAGGATCAGCCTTGTGTCATCAGTGTTCACAGAAGACAGGCTTACAAATCTTCGATATGGGCGCGTGCACGCAGACATAAAAAGCCCTGAAGTGTCGATCTGTCGAAATGAAGATACTCCACTCTGCAGGGGTACTACATTTGCGCAGCATTCCGAATTATTGATTTTTATGAAGACGGAAAAATAAGATGTAAAATAGTGCAATACTGCCGCAATTAACAAGGCGAGGGAAATGGTTTGGCAAGAAATTGCTGACCGATTAAATGCGTAGGTCATACTAGCCCCAGTTATTGTTATATGTTCATATTTTAATAAATGAATATTACTACTGTGGTGATATCCGCAGCAGGCTACAAACCGTCATATCGCCACAATGGCCTAGTGGTATTGACTGCTGCCATAGGATTTAATCGTCATTTTATATCAGTGGTTCGAATCCCTCTTCAGGCGCACTTTTTACTGCATTTCGTTGTCTGAATCTAATCTAAAATCTCATCTAAAAAAGTATTGTAGGCTATAAAATTATGGTGCAGGCTAATTTACAAGAACTGACACGATTACAATGGTGTTTGAAACCTTTGCATGAAATCTTCGGTTAAATGTAAAAAAAAAAAAAAATGAACGACTTACTCAAGTCTCGAACTCGCAACCTTTGGAACTCCAGTCCGCAGCCTTAACCATTACGCTAGCATGACAGCAATGCAAGTTGTTTCTTTTTACACTCTTTTCTTTATTGATATATCGATTTATCTATCACACTTTCAAAATATCAAGTTATCTATCACACAATCAAACTATCTATCGATCGATCACACTTTCAAAATATCAAATTATCTATCTATCACACAGTCAAACTATCTAATCTATCTATCTCGTGTGAAGTGGGAACTAATATTTCCTAGGGAGGAACTATCGTTCGGGATGTAGTTTCCGCCTGTGAGCCTTTTTTGACGCGCGTCTCACTATAGCCTGTGTTTTCGATTTCGAAGACGTCACTCACTGTGCTACGAAAACTGGCTAGTTACTTAGGGATTATATTATGGGATATGTGACACTGTAACCTAGAGACACACTGCGCTGTTACGTGACGTCCTGCCAATGGGATGTACAGTATTGTCCCATAGGTTGGCATTTTGATGCTTGGTCTTGGAAACAAACACCATGTTTGCACAAACATAGTTTTTTTGTTGTTGTTGTTGGTTGCAATAAAAGCCTATATTTTGGATTGATATCTCTACTGTATTTATTTGATTTCGTTTGACAAAAATATAGAAAAAATATTTAATAATGTGTATATATATATATATATCACTGGTGTTCTTTTAGGAATATAAGATTTTCAATTCCATCTCGAAAATGATCTATCTAGGGAGTTATATAAAATGCTGAGACAATACTATGACATTCATTGTGTTCTTCATTATTTCCAAGTCATCTTAAGACCCCCCCCCCAAAAAAAAAAAAAAAAAAAAAAAAAAAAAACTCTCATGCAGTACCACATAACGACACATGAGGTCGCTTGACACAACGGCAGGCGGGGAACATAGGACCCTTTTTCGGAAGCGGGGAACATAGAACCCTTTTTCGGAAGCGGGGAACATAGAACCCTTTTTCGGAAGTGCGGAACAGGGGAACATAGGACCCGGGGAACATAGGACCCGGGGAACATAGGCATGCTCCCCAACAATGCTAGCGTAGTTTAGCTAAGCTAGCTTAGTCCACACTGTGTTAGTGGTTTCCGTTCACACTCACAACGAAGCTAGCTAGCTAATGAACTGAAATGTTTGGCATTCGCCTTCCCCCAAAGCGGGAAACATACCAAAACATGCTTATTTTGTCGACAAACTATATATTTAATGATCGTAAAACTTAACAAGACTAGTAATAAAATAAATAACGAGTGGGTACTTCGAAACTAAAAAAGTTGTGTCTTATGAAAAATAAAGAAAATCTTTTAGGTCAGAAATACTTTGACAAGCGATTTGAATTGTTTCACGTTTGCGCCCGGCGCTCCTTTACATTTGTGACAGCAGCTGGTGAAACCGGGAACAAGTTGGCCGATCGGACTTTTATTCTGAAACATTTTAATAAATTCTGCAAGTGAGCCCTTATCCAAGGATATGTGTATGCCTGGCTTCCCAGAGTGTCCATCATCGGTTCAGTCTACATGGGTTAAAGCAGTAGGTTGCCTTCCATGGAGACCTTGGCTGAGTACCTGGACCCCAAGGTGACATGTTCCTCCTCCTCCACCATGGACCCTGAAGCTTGAGAGCTTCAATGCTGCCACCTACAACAGGATTTACAGAGCCACTGCCCAGGCGACATGCTCCATCAGCTCTACAGCTGTCCTCTCTGTCTACTTGGCAGTGTAGGCGAAGGAGCTGTGTTACTCCATGGTCCTAGGTGTTACAGCCGAGCCTGAGACATTGATGGAGCTGAGCTGCCTTGTTGACCACTCGACCAGTGAGTGCTGAGTTTATTGGCAGAGTGATGACACATGCTGTGGTTGGCCAGAGAGCTCTCTGGCTCAACCCAACTAAACCATCGGAGAAGAAGAGGAAACATATCCTTTATTAACCCGTCAACCCCTCAGTTCGGGCAGGTCATAGGAGGACTGCTTGGGCAGTTCATGGTCAACGTACAGACATTAGTTAGGGAATATTAGCAAGATTGTCTGACCATCTGTGAAATTTTTTCTTAACAATAGCTTTTTTCACCAATGTGTTCATCTCGGTGTCTAGTAACACCTCTCAAAAGATGCAAACTCAAATCCACTGGGAGGATCCAGGAGAACCAATCAAAGTTGGGGTACCCAGTGGGCCTGGGCGAAAAACATGAAAAATGCTAGACTTGCACTCTGTTGCACAATACACACAAATATTCTGGACATGCACAAGAAACTCTCATGGCTAACCGTGGAAAAAAGGCTCATATTCAGTATACTGATTTCCTTTAGGAATGCAATGTATGCAAATAAACCACAATACGTATCAGAACAGACTGTATATAACAGTGTAGTTATAGAATATTAGGACGATTTTGTTACCATCTTCCAAAAAATAAATCCTTGATTTGTCCTGTTTTGAAGTTCACCCTACTCATCCACCACCTGAGCATCTTCCTCATCCCATCTGGCTGGATGATGTTCTGGCAAGAGTTGCCATGACAATTGCCACAAGCAGAGATACACCTGACTCTTTTTTACAGCTGCACCAGAGTGTGCTACAGTCCCAGCTAACAAACTTTAGGAGACAATGGCCGGTGCAATGGAGTCTGTGGAAAGGACTGGTGCATAACCTTCCTTTCTCAGTTTCCATGCATACTCCATGACATCCAGTGATGGACTTTGAAGCAGTTGCCAGTCTCTTGTTTGAAGGTGTCCTCAGCCCTCACCTCAACAGCCGACTCTCTTGCCTCATCTAGAGCTGTGGGACACAGGGCTTTCAGTGCTGGGCGGGACAAGAGGCAAAGCACAACTGGGCACCAACAACCGGAAGGAATTTATTATGTTCCTTACTGGTTGGAGCTTAGCTCCAGTTGTGCAGGGTATAGCCTCGTAGTCTCCGGTTCTGGCTAGGCACGGCTCTGGTGACGTCACCCACTGCTCCACGTCGATAACCCAGGGAGGATGGATCAGGCGGGAGATCGATGTGAAACCTTGTGCGATACGGGGCTTTCAACGTTGGGCGGGACAAGAGGCAACATACAACTGGGCACCAACAACCATAGGAATGGGACACGTTCCTTACTGGTTGGAGCTTAGCTCCAGATGTGCGGGGTATAGCCTCATATATTCCGATTTCTCGCCCTTTTGTCGATCACCAAGGAACACCTACGCCGCTACTACGCCCAATCCGATCAGCATTCACAGGACAGGTACAAAGGAACAATGTCTCGAATGTGTTGGTTAAGATTAACAAGTGCCACCATGCACTTAACTTCAAGGGAACCAGCCTATCGCTATCCTGCTCTGCCAATCACTAATAGGCAACAGCTGAGCCTAACCACTGGCCAATTAACTAGGTAGGCTCACACTGTGACACCTACATAATATCTAAAGCTGTTCAAGCTGTTCATTAAGATGGTATGATCGATTGTATCGAAGGCTGCACAAACATCAAGCAGAATTCAAATGGAACACACACCTGAATCAGTTGCTAAAAGCAGTTTCAGTGCTTCGACAGGGGCGAAAACCAGATTGGAACTTTCCAAATGAATCCTTCCTATTCAGATAGCTAGTCATTTCATTATAGACAACCTTCTCTAAAACTTTTGATAAAAGTTGGAGTTTAGAAATTGGTCTATAATTGTTTAAAACTGATGGGTCCAGATTTGGCTTTTTAAGAAGTAATTGGGCTCAATAGCAAGCTTAAAGTAAGGAGGTACTGAGCCAGTGACCAGCTATTAATAATACCGTATTTTCCAGGCTATAAGTCGCACTTTTTTCATAGTTTGGCTGGTCCTGCGACTTATAGTCAGGTGCGACTTATATATCAAAATATATATAATTTCATACTGACTGACATGAACCAAGGAGTAAACATTACCGTCTACAGCCACGAGAGGGCGCTCTGGGCCGCTCTGCGCTTGTGACAACTATATGCTGCTCCTGTACCACTGAAGAAATCTAACTGAAACATTAACGGGAGCTTGGTGAACTTGTTTACTGGTAACTTCCTTGTTGGACTCGCTAGTTTGTTATGTTAATTTAGCCTATTCAGCCTCCCAGGTATGTTCTTTATGCTATTGTGTAGCTGAATAACTGTTAATGTGTTACGTTAACATACGTACATACATACACCTATTCAGGGTTCGAGTTATAAGCTGATCTCTGTGGGGGTCTCCAAAATAACAGTGCGAAATGTTCTCATGCACGCGCGAATCATGCCCACACAGCGATGGGACTTACAAGTTTTAATTAGCTATAGGCAGTAGCGGATTAAGGTGGTCAGTGGCCCTAGGCTACTCCTTTGTGTGAGGACCCCCCGCCCCCATACACAAGCCTCCCCCCTCCCCAAAATATACAACTCACGAGCACCCTGCACACACACCACTCATAATGCTTTACCATAAAACACTTAAACACTTTAATAACACAATAACACAACAGTATTAATAATGCAAAGAATAAAAAAAAAAGTTCAGTGCATTCAGTTCTGTCTCTATTGCTCTCCTCTCCCGTTGTCTCTCTGTTACTGTCCTGTTGTCCGTCTCTCTGTTGCTCCCCTCAGCTCTAAATGACAGAAATGAATTAGCTAATTAGTTGGCATGTAAACATATAGTTAGGGTTTGGTACAGTTTGGGTTTTATTCGATACCGGTGACAAATCGATACTTTAAAAACGGTACCGGTACCGAAACATCATCCTCATCCTCATCCTCCTCCTCAAATACCAACATATCCTGACGCTACAGCTGCAGGCTACTCATTTCACCACATCAACAGCCCCACATGAAACAACAGCTATAAAAGCGATAGTCACACATGTATCTCGGCCAATAATTGTGTTATTTTTGCTATACAGAAGGAGCGAAAAATACATGTACACTAGGTTAGTAAAAAGTAAAAGCCACCTTACCTTTACGGAGACAAGATAGACCTGTTTGGTCTGTTTTCAGTAGGCTGCGGTCGCGGTCCTGGAACCCATGATGCTGACGTCCGATGTTCTTTCTTTATCCAAGATTGGATGAACGGGAGAGGGTCAAAAAATTGCCTTTTTTTGGGCGGCATGGTAGCTACTGTATGTATATACTCCTGTATAGCTAATGAATGAATGTTTGCTTCTCAATAATAGGCTAGGTGCAGGATCTCACTACTTCCTGAAAGGCAACTGGTATATGAACATATCCTGTCTCACTCTATTGGTTTAATTGATTAATCAGCTGTGCACTGTGTGTTCCAACGGTTTACCGCACAGCTGATTAATCAACCTTTTGCTGTTGCACAATATTCTACTGCGCCCCATGGTGTCTTGGTGGTGAAGTGCAGGCAGTCAAAGGCCTACTGTCATTCACAGGAGATTAATGGTGCGCGTAGCTCTTTTGGAAAACGTGTTTATTTTACAATATTTATAATATAAATTAAATAATATTCATTACATTGACATTTTGATCAAATAATAGTTGTGGTAATGTATTATTAGCGACCCCCACAGATTTTTGATTTTACTGCCTTCATGGGAGCTCAGAGAGTCTCAGACCATCTCTATGGGAGCTCAGCTCCCATTGGCTCCCACATAACTCGAACCCTGCACCTATTCAGCCTGTTGTTCCGTGTTCTATTGTGTAGTTGAATAACAGGGGCGGCGCTAGGGGCTGGCTACTGGGGCTCAAGCCCCGGATGTTTTCTGAAAAGCCCCGAATGTTTTACTTAAAAAAATAAATAAATAATAATAATAAAAAAAAAACTCTCGTGAGTAACGTGCAGTACCGGAGTCCAACAGAGAGGCAGCAGCTGCGCGACATTAGCCTGCATACTGCGTAGCCTACCCTGCCCTGAAGAAGAAGTGATCTCAATCAGTGCCTGACTTGCAAAAGTGTAAGGATGGATATCCGAAAGTTGTTTTCAACAAAACAAGCGCCAAGAACTGTTGCAGCAGCCGTATCAGCAGCTGACAACAATGACATCACCAGCAGTGATGACATAGATGATGTTTCAGGTTTGTGAATCTTATTAGAAAGGTGACTGACTCACTGACACTACTTTTCCGGTTTGCTAATGCTAGCTGGCTATCATAACATAACGTTATGTTATAATGAAAATGAAACATAGCAAGGTACTGTTACGGTACATGGTAAGAAATCAAACAAAGGATAATACTTATGGAATGGAATGGAATGGAATGGACTTTATTTGAAAAACAGATGGAATGAAGTGGTTATTCACTTTATACAAATAAAGTGAATAACAGGCTGATAGTCTTTGATATCTGCACTCTGGTTGACTGAGTAACAAGTGAAAAAGAATGATGTAACGTTAATGTTACAGCTAGTAAACATGGAGTAACCACATTAAGTATGCCCTTATGGTAGTATGTATGTATACAGAACATGACTCAAATCTATCCTAAGATGTAACGCTAACTAACTAAGTTTGTTTAATGTCCCAGGGGGGATTTGATTTCACAGTACTATACACAGGCCAACAATACATGTAATATATCGTCATATAATACAGGACAAGACTCTAAATACAATATAAGTGGTGAGCACAGAGTCTGCCCTGATATACATACTGTAACATAACTAGCCTCAGCCCATCAATTATGTAATTCTATACAAATATAAATGATGGTGACTGGCAGGGGGAGCTACGTGTGCTGACCTCCCTCTGTGCCCAGAACCACCACAATTAGTTTGCTTCATTAAAGGGTGTGAATGTATATGTGTTCTCCAGTGCCTTTTGTCCGCTTTAAGGTGGTGGTAAGTTGAAGGTTGAAGGCAAAATTTTCCGGCGCGCTCTGCGCGCACATTATATTCTCTCTCTGGGCTAAGCCCCGGATCTCCTACGATCCTAAATCCGCCCCTGTTGAATAACTTGCCTTTCCAGATTAAATGTCTGTTCTTGGTCTTGGATTTTGTGAAATACATCTCTAAATAAATACGACTTATAGTCCAGTGCGACTTATATATGTTTTTCCCCTCTTCGTGATGCATTTTTTGACTGATGCGACTTATACTCCGGAGCGACTTATACTCCGGAAAATACGGTAGTCAAAATGCTAGGAAAGATTGTTTCTATTATTACCTTAAGTAGTCTAGTAGGGACAATATTATCTAGGGGACAAGAAGAGGATTTCATGTGACACAATCACAGTGTGTGGGGGGGGGGGGGGGCAAGGAGGGACAGACTGGGTGGAGGTCAGTGCATTGAGCTTGCCTTGCTGAGCGACTGCCAGCTTTCTGCCTGGCTGTGGGCCGAGGGGTGGAGATATAGTAGGCCACAGTTGAGGGTCCAAGGACAGGAGTGTAGGAGATGGCGGAGGTGAGGGGATCTTGTGAGGGGATCTTGGACTGGCATTAGGCTGTACCGATTAGGATGGTGGCAAAAATGTCCCAGAGTTTTTAACGTTTTCTTTAAGAAGGGGTCTTTATCTGAGCATGAAGTTTGATAACTTTTTCTTGAAATTCCGCAATCAGGGTGCACTTGTTGTTCTCAGATTCTCTATTCTCTGATTCGATTCAGGCCTCATTCTTATACAGGCCTTAATCAGATACCAATCGGATATGTGTCATTTCGACTGCGATCTAACTAGGCATGATAGCTCTCAGTTCCGATTTGCATGTCATTGAAAATATGACGGCTTTCACATTTTGATGACCTTTGATGTGAGTTTGCAGGATATATGAGGTGTTTTGCACATTGGGTGTGTGGTTTTGTGAATTGTGTCGAGTGCTTTGAGAATGAGTCCGATTTTCAAAAAAATAAATAATTATGTGCACTACTTATAATAATATAAGTAATAATAAAAAATATAATTATATAAATTATATATAATATATATATATATTATATATTATATATTATATATATATATAATTATATATAATTTATAATATAAAGTATAATATAAAAAAGCGTTTCTCGAAATATCATCCTTCTGCCATCCTTCTGCAGTAGCTGATTTCTTCCACTCCTGCTTCCCTTTATGAATCACAATGAATTAAAAATTGTGCGCACATGAACAAGTGTCCACCCTTTTTGACGGCCATAGTTGCCTATAAATGGTCAGGGAAACGCCCAGACAGAAATGCGAAATAAAATCTAAATTTCACCCAGCCAATTTCTGCGCAACAAACACGTCATAACAATATGAGACTCTTCTCTTGACTGCCAGACCATCTGCCAGACCATAGATAATGTATACGTATATACTATCTATGCCAGACTGCATCGACAACGGAATCTGTTTAAATGTAAGTCGTCCTACTGTTCACCTTATTATTTATGATAATACATTTAATAACATCCAGGTATTGTTTAATAATTACAGATCCAATTAATTATGATCCCGATTAAACTGTACAACATATTTAACATATATTTAACATATTTAACATAATTGACAAAACGTTGTATTTATTATCCTAAATCAGGTTTTTTATTTTAGATTGGATTAGATTCAACCTTTTTATCATTGACAAGTACAAAGAAAAGGAAACACAGTTCGTCATCTAACCAGATGCATCCAGATGTAGAAAAGCCTGTGAAAAAAAGAAAGAATGTTTCAAGTTTATTGTTACATTACATTACACAAGTGTAAGAGAGTACAATTCTTAGGCTTCGGTTCCTGACATTGCAGCACAAGACATAAAGCAATGGGCATAATACAAGATAAAGGTGACAACATTACAGTTAACACAGGATACACTAGTGGTGCAACTAGTAATAATAGATTAGTGGCTGTGCGCTTAAGGTTTTTTGTAGTCCGTAGACATGGGGTGTGCTTGGGGATGATAGTCAATTGTCTACAGTGGGATTGTTCATGTTCTTAAATGTATGGACATTGCAATCTTGGACTTATCGTGAACGTTACCCTTATGAAGACGTTCATTACTGTGAAGTCAATGCAGACGGTGGTCAACTTGTTCATGTCCAGCCTCGCGCTACGTGCAATGAATATGAATGTAAAAAGTAAATATATGTGACACAGCCCAATGAAAAGGGCTACCTGTAGGCGAAATCATTTTTCAGTTTTTTACATGTGCTTAAACTACAGATTGTAAGCTTTCAAATGATGCATCATACATTGAAATCGGAAACAAATTGAAGACGACATGAGTATTTGAAAGTTGCTACACCGGAAATCACTAAGCACAGAAAATCCCCATCAAAGATAATGAATCCCCATCAAACAACAAGAAACGAAGTCATTGTGTTATAGATTACACTTATTTAATGAACGTAAAACTGAAAAATAACGAGTGGGTACTTCACATCTTCGAGTTGAATGTTAGCTAAAAAAACGAAAATTAAAAAAAAAAAAAAAAAAACTTTAAAGACGAATTTGACGTCTTTCTCATTTCCGAGAGGTGTCCAGAAACACCAGGAGCAGTCACATATGTGCATGAATATCAATATGTACGTACAACAATTTGTACGTACTAACAATTTGTACGTACAGCAAAGATATATGTACAGTGTGATGCGTACAGGACAAGGGCGAATAAGATATGTGCAGTGTGCACGTATATATTCTTTGTGTGCACTCCTTTATATGAGAGGTAATATTTCGATTCATGTTGGTGGAAATGGTATCCGTTTCAAAGTGTTTCTCCAGTTTCATCCTTCTGTTAGCAGAGTCGCAGTTGGTAATTTCTCCAGTTTCTGTGCATATGCATGGGTCTCAGTGTGCATAGAGGTGCGCACAGCTTTACGCCAAGTTCGTTCTTCATGAATCCCAAAGTTGTTGGGGAAATTTGCATATGCACGTGTTGTGCGTACGCACGCTTTATAAATGAGGCCCCAGAAGAATGAGAACATAAGACTGGGAGGAAGCTGTGGCAGTGTGGAAGGCCTCCATGATATCAAGGAGAGACGTTTCAGTAGAATGACCAGCATTGAAGCCAGATTGATGTGGGCAAAGGAGATTGTGAAAGAGATGTACTTTTGGACAGCAGATAGGTCAAGTGTTGGCTTCTTGAGAAGAGTTTTGACTCTGACTGTCTTAAAGGCAGCTGGGACTGAGCCAGGGGGCAGAGAGGAATCGATGGGGGTGGTAAAGAAAGGAATAAGATGCATTGGAAAATAGTAACAAGAGGGCATACCATCGATAGACCAGACCAGAGTCTCTTTTCCAAGGGAGCCCTGCAATACTATTGATACAAATACATAGGATACAAACAAGGACATAAACAAAACAAACACAAGATAGAATTTCATACAAACCACGAACCCTCATCTGTAACAAGGTTCTTGTTATGCTCTTAAAACTTGGAGTCCATTACACAGTTTTCGGACCATACTGGCCAAAAGTAGGTTACCAAGGTTGGTAAAGAGAACTAGAGACTAACCATTTCTGTCATCGTGAGGAATAATTACAATTACAATTTCGGAGTGATGTCATGTAGATTTGGAGTTTATTTGTTTTGTCCTTATAGAGAGGGATGGCCAACCTACCTACTCACTGAGATGTCAGTGATGTGTGTTCGATTTGGTTCCCGTAATGAAGCAGAGGGCATTATAGTATAATTTGTGAAGAGGTTATAATGAGGATGTAGCGGCATGCATAATATACAGTATAATACGTATATTGCTATTAGGCATTCCCAAAGTCTTCCAATTACGATAGTTATGGAGATAGACTCCAGTTCTATGAGTGGAGCGGAGCCCCATAGGGGAGCTCTGCTCCTATTGGTTTACCCGCTACCTAAAGTAGCCAATGACTGAATTTTTCAATGTCTGCGCCCGCCTGGGGTGCTATATAAAGGGGCGTCCTTCGCTCCCTCATTCTCCCAAACATATACAAAACAGCCGGGTTTGAACGAGTCGAAGTGGGCCAGCAGCCCTATGGGGCTCCGCTCCACTCATAGAACTGGAGTCTATCTCCATAACTATCGTTCTATATCGTGGAGCTCCGCCCCATAGGGGAGCTCTGCTCCTATTGGTTTAGGCGGAGCGAGCGAGGCCAAATGTACCCCCACTGAGACTATTAATCCGAAAACAATCTCAGCGGCACCCGGAGCTGACCACTGATGTTGGCTCAAGACAACCTTAAAAAGTCTGCCGAGTCTGCTCCACTGATCTAGCCCTTACGTGAACACGCAGGGTCGTAGATCTAACGGAACATGTCCTGGAGGAGGTCCCCTCCCCAGGCACATCCGTAATCATCCTGACAGCACTTGAATAGCATCCCCAACCAGGGTAATCCAAGTGCCATCCCCACTACATCAGTCCTCAGCAAACTGAGGACAGAATGAGAAAAGGATGACGAAGAAATATCACTTACCTAACCCTTACGTTGGGTTGTTGATCTAACCGAACATGTCCTGGAGGAGGGTCCCCTCTCCAGGCACATCCGTATTCATCCTGACAGCACTTGAATAGAATCCCCATGACCAGGGTAATCCAAGTGCCCTTCCCACAACATCAGTCATCAGCAAACTGAGGACAGAATGGGAAAGGATTGAGGAAGAATATCACTGACCTAACCCTTACGTGAGCACGTAGGGTTGCTGATCTAACGGAACATGTCCTGGAGGAGGGTCCCTTTCCCAGGCACATCCGTATTCATCCTGACAGCACTTGAATAGAATCCCCATGACTAGGGTAATCCAAGTGCCTTCCCCACTACATCAGTCATCAGCAAAACTGAGGACAGAATGAGAAAAGGATGAGGAAGAAATATCTTCCAAGTAATACCATATAAAAAGTGATGGCGACGACCAAGACGCCGCCACACCTATCTCCTCCACTCCCACTCCCCTGAGAATGGCCACTGATGTGGCCATGCCCCTGGTGTTGGCACGGGCTGCCCCTTCGATTCGTATGCGAGGCTAATAGCCTCGCAAAATCAAAGGGACAGCCTCTGCTTTGAGAGTGGTGTCCCGGCCTTCTGTCCGCCATAGCAGATCAGAAGCCGGGGAGAAGATCTCAGTCCTGCCGTGCGCTTCACATTATTGTGCCAACGCGCGCACCGGACAATACAATGTAAAACGCCTCTCCCTCTCCCCGTCGTGAGGAGGAGGACAAAAAGGCGCTCAGAGCACAGCTCTGAACCCTAAAAACACGATTATCCGTAGGGATAAAAACCGGGTTAGGGCGTAATCCAGCTTTTGTTTCGTCATCAGACATGATCAAACAATCTGCCCGTGACGAGAGAGCGCACAAACACTCGCTCGCTCAGCCGTAGTCAAGGCGAGGAGTAGACTCGTCTTGAGAGACAATAAAACGCAACGACACAGTGACAATGGGTTCGAAAGGGGGCACGCACAGCGCCTCTAGCACAATCGACAGGTCCCATTTTGGCATTAGAGTCCTATGAGGGCGTCTAAGCCTACACACTCCAGTCAAAAACGCTTAACCAGCGAATGACTGAAAAAACCAGTGTCGTTGTCGCAAAACCCTCATGACAAGCTGAGATGGCAGCGTAAAACTTTAATAGTTCCTGCCGCCAATCCCTTGTCAACAGCGACTGTAAGAAGCACAAGAACGTTTCGACCCGACAACAGACAGGGTCAACGTCCTGTCCCTCACACCACTGTGTAAAACTCGCCAGCGCGCCGCATATCCCTTTGCAGTGGATTGCGCGCGCGCACTCTGAATGGTCTGAATGACCGCGTCTGTCAGACCCCTGCGTTCTAACAATCCCTCTCAGTAACCAGGCCATGAGGGGCCCCCCCTCATAGGCGGCCCCTTCACCAAGCCTCCGGCTTGAGAGAGTGCATCTTGTCGATGAGGTATGGGCCATGGGCCCTCTACCAACATCTCCATCAGTTCCGGAAACCACGGGGCTCCGGGACGGTCCGGGGCTACAAGAATTAACTCTAGCCTCTCTGACCTCACTCGTGCCAACAGTGGGAGGATAGATGTCAGGGGTGGGAACGCGTATAACAGGACCCTCGGCCATGGGTGGTGTGCGAATGTATCGACTCCCAATGGCGGGTTGTCCTGTTCGCGCAGGCCGCAGGGAGAACCAAAGGTGACACTGCGCATTCGTCCGTGACGCAAACAGAACCACTTCTGCTTGCCCGAACCATGCCCAAATCAGCGACACAATGGAGGGTGCTAACCTCCAGTCGTCGTCCCTCGGGCCTCCCCGTGATAACAGATCTGCTCCTTCGTTGAGCAGACCTGGAATGTGGAGAGCTTTCAGCGAACTCAGGCGACTCCGCACGCGATGACGCGCGGGTCTCTCCAGTAGCTCAGGTCGGTTTTAACCGATCTCTGTATTACAATCAACTTACGACGGCGTCTCACTGGAACCAGTCGCAGTCCTGCGAACCGCCTCTGCAGTCCGCGCATGTGTAACAGGCCTAAGGGGACCACTACATGGGCTGCAGACATCAGTCCTAGTAAGGACCTCCTTGACAGAGCGGTGATCGTATTTGTCACTCGACACACCCGGAGAACTGACGTCAGTGTCGCTCTCCGTGGTGCCGATAAACTGGCCTTCATCTCGGCAGTATCCAACTGAATGCCTTGATAGGAAAACTGTTGAACCGGCCACGGAGCACTCTCTGTCCAGTTTACAGCTAACCCCAGCTGAGTGAGGTGCTGCACCAGTGAGGTTGCGTCCCGAATGGCTCGATTTGGGCATTGGGCCAAGACCAGTAGGTCGTCGAGATATGCTAATATGCGTATCTCGTTTCGCCTCAGTGGTTCGAGTGCTGTCTGCACGCATTCGGAGAAAATTCGAGGAGCAAGCGTGTACCCGAAGGGCAGGCGCGTGTACTCGTAAACCTTCCCTTGGAAAGTAAAACGTAGGAATTTCCTGTGCCACTCTGTGATTGGCACACGAAATACGCGACCCTCAGGTATCTACGAAAGGGGCGTTTCGCCACTCTCTCGTTGAGGACCCTAAATCTAGTCTGGGTCTCATGTCTCCCGAATTCTTTGGGACAAGGAAATACGAGGAGTACCACCTCATGTCCCACTGGTCCCTCGGAACCAATGTCACTGCGCCCTTTGTTAGGAGATTCGTAATCTCCTCCTGGAGCGCACATGTCTTTATCGGGCAGGACAACAAACAGTCTCTCTCATGCCCCTGAAGGGCGGAGGAGGCTGAATGAACTGTAGTGCATATCCCCTCCTCAATGTCCTGTCTAGTCAGCCCGACAGAATACCTGTCCCTTCTAGCCATTCTGCATAACGCAACAACAGCGGCTGGACCGTCTGTTGTGGTGCAGTCGACAGAAAAAACTAGAATTTCTGTATGATCCCAGCCGCCGCTGTACACCGAGGAGGTGGCACAGCCCAAGGCGGGGTCATTTCGAAGGGATGGGCTGCCGTCTGTAAAGAGTGTTTGTTATGTGTAACAATGCTCTTTATTGACGCAGGTTTATTATGCCTGATAATCAAAGAACCGGCCGCACGCTCACGAGCTGGGCCAGGTCCTGATAGACATGGAGGGGTTTTTGATGTACATAACGACCCCTCTATACGGCTACAGACAGGGGTGTTTAACCTCTATTGTGTCGTGATAGGGGTAAAAAACGTTAGGCAGAGAGCTGGTCACACGCTAGTAAGCTGGTCCAGTCTCCGCCTTTGTTTCTAACCAGTAGCGATTGGACCACGCCCTGACAAGGCAGGTGGGTCACCGCTCTGGTAGATAACAGTCCCTCTATACGGCGACATACAGGGGTGTTTAACCCGCTTCGTGTCGTGATAGGGGTAAGCCTGTTAGGCAGAGAGCTGGCCACACGCCGGTAAGCTGGGCCCGTCTCTACTGTTAGGCAGAAAAACTGGCCACACGCCGGTAAGCTGGGCCAGTCTCCGTCTTGTTTCTAATCGGTAGCGATCCGACCACACTCTGACAAGGCAGGTGGGTCTCCGCTCTGGTAGATTGCATGGAAAAAGCCACCTTTACTGAAAAAGTAATGTGGGGATTTACCCTCTTTTGCCTCTTTATTTTTTGAGGTAGGAACAACTGGTGGGGGTCATCACCGACCCTCCCGCCAGTGAAAGCGGTGGCGGGGTCATTACCGAACCCCCGCCAGTCACGCATTCCTCTTGCGTTTACCCCCACGCCATGCTGTGGGGGGGTTACGCTGCCGTGGGGGGCCGAAGCGGGCACCCTCGGTGGTCGGCGGCGGAGGCTGGAAAGGCTGAGTAGGGTATGGCGCCGTCGGTAGAGGCGGAGCCCACCCTGCATTACGCCGCACCCTCCGTTTCGCAGTCGCCGTCACTGACGGTCTACCTGCGGAAGAAGAAGAAGAGGTGGAAGGTCGCTGAAGAGGGAGGTGTCTGGTCAGGTGCTTTTTAGCCTCCTCCATCGCGGCCAGGCGCTTTGTCATGGTATCCATGGCGGGACCGAATAGCCCTTGTCGCTCTATTGGAGCATTCAGCAGGGCCATCCGGTCCGCCCCGGTCATGGTGGTAAGAGACAGCCACATTTGCCGCTGCTGTACCACCGCATTTGCCATCAGGCGACCTCCACAGGTCGCGACGCCCTGGGCCAGGTGCATCGTCGCTGCACTGAGCTTGCTCAGGAGCTCCGTCTCCGCCGCAGACAGACCGTCGGGTCGGTCTGCGGTGAGCTTCGCAATGGCAGCGGTAAACATGGCGATGTTATTTGCCGCCGCTGCCGCCTGGGCACCGAGAGCGTAGCTCTTGTCCACCAGGGCGGCGTTAAATTTGTCACGCTGGTTAGGCAGCGTGGGTTTCTTGGGCACCGACCAAGCGCTGGACCCCGGCGCCAAGTAGGCCGCCAGCGCTGGTTCGAGCGGTGGGGAGCCATTGGTCATCCCCTCCGCGAGTCCCTCCACTCTAGTAAAGGGCAGGAACGCCTTTACCGGCGCCCTGCTTGTGAGTGGTTCCCTCCACGTGTCCTCCACAAACTTATCCAAGCCTGGGAGGACAGCGTTAGGAGGTTGGTCCTGTCGTTTCGCCCTCCTCCCGTAAAACAATTCCTTCTCCCAGAAGGACTCCGTCGTTGGGGGAGGGGAGGCAGGACGGGGGATCCCCAACACATCCGCCGCAGCTTCCAGGAGGCCCTGGAAGTCGTGGAGGAGTGATGGGGGGGCGATGGCGGGGAGCTCGTGAGCCTCTACCTGCCGCTCGCCCTCCTCAGAGCTCTCTGACCCTGACACCGACACCGACCACACAGCTGGCTGAGGGCGGCTTGATATCAGGGCTGGCTGAGCGGGCGGGACCATCCCTACTCGGGGAGTCGCCCGCCCAGAACGCCGCTCTGGGGCCTGTCCGGACGTATCATCGGCAGAGTTATCCGAGTCGGATAGCATCTCCGAGGTAGCGCCCGTCAGGGGAACGCTCTCCTTGAACCAGGCCATCCTCCTACTCCTGTCCTCGACGGAAAGGAGAGAGCAGGGGAGGCAGCTGGGGGAGGCGACCAACGCCGCCTCGGCATGTTCGGGGCCGAGGCAGACGTGGCAGTAGTCGTGTCCGTCCTCCGCTGCTAGGGAGCGGCAGCGGCAGGAGTCCCGGAAAAACTTCTTTATCGGCGGCGGACGATCCATCTCGAAGGGAAAGGCTGGCGGGTCCTCCAGTCTAGTAGTCGTCCTTCTCAGTCTTCAGATTCAACCCGTGCTGAACTTTTTGGGAGAATGAGGGAGCGAAGGACGCCCCTTTATATAGCACCCCAGGCGGGCGCAGACATTGAAAAATTCAGTCATTGGCTACTTTAGGTAGCGGGTAGACCAATAGGAGCAGAGCTCCCCTATGGGGCGGAGCTCCACGATATAGAACAGCAATATGTCTATAGGAGTAGATGATTTTTGTGGGTTTTAGTAGTTTTTTAAATCTTTTAACAGGAATTTCCTCATGGACAGTTCTTAAAACTAGTAAACAACACAGCATGACCACTTACATTACGTCTTTAATTTAGATTGATGAATGCATCTGAAATAGTCTAAAAATGGTAGAATACAAATATCTTTCGAGACTTTTACTGGAAAAATGTAATGATTCATTGGAAAATAGAGTGGTCAGCTTAATGGGACTTGGATGAAACACTGAATTTAAATTGTAAACCATCGTTAGTTTATAGACAACAGATGTTGTGTGAACATACCCATCAGTGTTAAAATTTGAATATTTGAACACTTACATTTTTTCGACTGAAAACCTGACTGAAAACATATACTGTACATCAATTGCCAATAGGCATACAGTCACACATTCATCCCTGATCTCTGACAAAAGGGAACACGGCTGACAATTTGTGTTTCTTTCCAACCCCCCCTCACTCATTCCTGACTGCCCTGTGTTCACTGCCTTTGGTCATTTCACACTCTTCTTCTCTGCTCGTCTCAATGTTCACTCTTTCATTGTTCTTGGAATAGAGCCCTTTGGCTGCTCTGGTCCTGGCAGCCGGCATGGAACACGCTCAAAGCTGTCACAGTGTGTGTGTGTGTGTGTGTGTGTGTGTGTGTGTGTGTGCGTGTGTGCCTGCCTGCCTGCCTGCCTGTCTGCCTGCCTGCCTACCTGCCTGCCTGCCTGCCTGCCTGCCTGCCTGTCTGCCTGCCTGCCTGTGTCTGTGTGTGGTTGTGTGGTTGAAAGGTGTTCATGTGATAGTGGTGTATCTTTGTGTTCAATGTAATAGTCTGTATGTGTTGTTGAAAGAGCTTTGTTTGGGTTGGTGTGCATTCGTGTGTTACTGTGTGTGTGCGTGTGTATGTGGTTGTGTGTCTGCGGGTGGGTGTGTGTGTATGTGTTTGTGTGTCTGCGGGTGTGTGTGTGTGTGTGTGAGTGTGAGAGAGAAAGAGGTGTGTAAATGCCAGGCTGTCAGATCCGGCTTGTCAGGGAGAACAGGTGTGACGTGACAGACAGGAGTGACATTTACCTTTAGGTTTTATACAAGAAATCCCATCCATCTCTGTCACACACACACACACACACACACACACACACACAATAACAAAGTATCACACCCTAACGCAATCAAACCTCTTTCAACAACACTAGGCTCATTTAAGAAGCAATCGTCATTGGCAGATCCCTCCAGATCACTCCAGATTAATGAAAGTGTGCATGTGGGTGTGTGTGCGCACGCGTGTGTTCACGTGTGGGTGGTGCAACATTGCTTACATTGCATGACATTCAGGTGTCAATGCTTTATACATAAACTTTTCACCAAGGGCATTTCCCCAAGGGAAGGGAATGTCACACTGTAAAATGTCCAGCGACAACTAGGTGCTACTAATATAAATATATAATATAATACATATATATATATATATATGTTTTTACTTTCATTATTACATCGTTACTTTCAGCAACAGTAACTACACAAACATGACTGTAATGGGTGGCTTTTCAAAAAATGCCGGTTGAGAGAGGACGCTGGCGTTGCTTGTTCGCCGCTTCTCCGCCCGAAATCTAGGTGTAATTGCAGTATCCAGAGTAGATTGTCCCACAAAGACACTTAGATTTAGATTTAGTAATCTAAAAATTAATTAGACCGCTATACTTTCTTTTATTTATTATTTTTTGTTTCTATTTATTATTACTACTCAATCTTTTCAGTTTGTAAAGCGTCTTTGAGTGTCTAGAAAAGCGCTATATAAGTCTAATGTATTATTATCATGGAAATAACGTTTCTGTTCATTGCATAAGGATGGAGAAGCCATCTCCCCATCATAATAAAACTCATTCCCATTGTTGCTCTGACAGGTTTGTTGAGGCCTGGGTGGTATTACAGTAGTGAACAACCCAAAGCCTACATTTGGTATGCAGCTGCCCGGGGGGGAGATACAGTAAAGCCTGTTTGGAATGCAGCCACTAAGACAGCTAAGCTACTCCGTCTTAGCACAGACCTGACGCTACCACAATAGGAATTAGGGGATTTCACCCAAATCTGGGCTAGAGGGACCAAGAGGGGTGAGGGGGTAGAGGGAGTGCGTGTGTGTGGTGGAGAGGATGTGTGCGTGTGCGTGTGCGTGTGTGTGTGTGTGTGCGTGTGTGCGTGAGTCAGGAGGATTCACCCTTCTCTACAGCAGCAGCAACTCATCCCAAGACCCGGCTGGATATTCTGCGGAGCAATTTTACATCATCAGGTTTCTGTGTTGACTTTTGTATTGTATTGTATTGTACATCCTGACCTGATATGAATATGTGATGGCAGCTGGTATTAGGGTAAACCAGGCGCAAATGTGAAAGTTGTGAAATGGCTTGTCGAAGTCTTTCAGACCTAAAAGTCCTAACATTTTCGTTTTTTTTTACAACACACAATTTGAAGTTTTTAAGTACCCACTCGATATTGTTTCGAACAGTTTTACGATAATTAAATAAATGTACTTAATCAGCAAAATAAGCTTCTTTTGGCCTGATTTCTCCCGGCTTGGGCGAATGGTTTCATTGTTTGGTTTCATTGGTCGATCGATGTGCCTGTGGCTGAGCTAGAGAGGAGGGTACACAAGCAGCATGCTCATTGTTACTTACATACTACAGCTGTGGACATCGATTATACCATAAATTAAGAATCTTTTTTTTTCATGTCGTTGGTAAGTAGACTCCGCATTCCCCATTTACAAATGTGTTGGTCCTACTTTTAGAGTTCATTGCATGTAGGCTAGACATATGAATGAATGAATGGTCTTTATTGTCATTGATATAGTACAGGTACCATACAACGACATTTGGGAGATGTTGGTGTATACCTTGTCCAGTGTTTTTTCTCCTCTTGTTGCACATTTAACATGCTGATAGAACTTGGGTAGTACTACCTTCAGGTCAGCATGATTAAAGTCCCCGGCGATTATATGTACTGCCTGTGGGTCTGCGCTCTGTCCACCACTGATGACATGTAGCCGCGCCAATGCTAAGCTACCATCCGCGCTAGGTGCGATGTAAACAGATGTTATGTACACCGTGTTGAATTCCCTCGGGAGGTATGTGGTTCGGCATTTAACAGTCAAGTATTCCAGGTCTGGGGAGCAGTGGCTACTTACAGTTTTCGTGTTTAAGCACCAGCTGTCCTTCGTAGATATAATGAGGCCGCCTCCGCGTGTCTTCTCACTAAGCAGCGTCCGGTCCGCTCTGTGTAAAGTGCGGCCTTCTAGCGCGACCGCCGAGTCGATGATGGAGTCGTTGAGCCAGGTCTCTGTGAGAATAATCACACAGCTGTCCCCCACGGTGTTATTGGAAGCTACCTGCAGTCTCAGTTCGTCCATCTTGTTAGCCAGAGACCTTACGTTGGAGAGGAAGATACTCGGCAAAGCAGGCTTATCCGGGCTTCTCCTCAGCCTAGCTAGCAGGCCTCCTCTGCGGCCTCGGCGTTGCTTGCGATCTCGACGCCGACGCTTGCGCCTGAGGGTTGGGACCGTGTACCATTGTTCATCCGGTGTCCGAGCGATATCGTGTGGGATGTTTTGCTGTTTCAAGAATTCCGTTGTTACAGTCCTCTCGTTTTGCGCACCAACTTCTAGTAAGTCTAGTCTGCTGTAGGTACTATTTACACAACCGTTCCCTATAAGTACTAATGTACATACAAATGTGTTTAAAAACGCTAAAAATATGTTTTGATTGATGTAATATAGGCTGCTTTAGTCGTAGGCTATTTAGTTAAATACAGTGTGAAGCAAATCCCATCCGTTCCGCTGGCGCTGCATGGTGCCACTGGCACAGTTGGCGCTGTCCATGGTGCTAAAAGTAAGAATGTATTTCCCACATGAACCATCCTGACGGTTTATGTCGGCATTTCCCGGGACATGCCAGCATAAACCGTCGACTTGGTACATGTACATGACCCGACAGGCTAGCATGTACCAAGCCAACGGTTCATGCTGGCATGTCCTGGGAAATGCCGACATAAACCTTTTTCCCACATGTACCGTAACATATACATTATGTTAACTAACACTATCCTTTATTGAATACACAAAGAGTTTATGGTGATTTTTTACAAATTCAGGCACTTTCAGCTCTTTAAAGGGTTGAAAAGTCATTCGGTACAACCGTCTGAACAAAAATGCAACCAGCTAATGTGCCATTAAAATATCTAAAATGACATTACAACTATTATATAAACATTCTGGCATGATTTTACAAGGGTTTATAACAATATGCTGCAAAATGGTTAAGGATTTTTATGTAGAAATGTTTGCTTTCCTCAAATCACTTTTGTCACAAATGTTTTTTTTCACTGATATCATTCTGAGCAACCAATTTCAAGGCACCATTTTGGATCAAATCAACTGATAATCATCATGTGACAGGATATGACATCATTAAGACCCCTGCAGCAGACCCTCTGAGTGAGAAGAAAAGTAGCCAGCTGTCTCTTAAATGTTTGATAAATGCACTTTTCCGCTCCCTGTTATGAATGTCCCCAAATATCACATCATTCGGTGCAACCGCTAAAACACACTGAAAATGTTGAAATATTTTAGAAAGATATATTTAATATGAATTCTTATATTGCTAAATTCAAGCTCAAGGTCAAGTTCTCACATAAGTGGCTAAGCATGTGCCTGTTTTAATCATTCGGTACAACCCAAAAAAACAAATCTGGTTAAATATAAATATAATGGTTGTACCGAATGATGACAATCTATGTTAGTCCTATTTGTACATCTTTGGGGGCAAAATATAAAATATATTATTAATGGAAAATGTGCTATACATCATTTAACTTTTTAACTTTTTGCACTTCTGAAAACCTTATCCGTCATTGACACAGCTGCAGAAGAAAGGCACAGTGGATCCTCCTGCACCCCAGCCACTTTTGTCTGTTTGCTGTGTATCTGCGGTGTTTTTAGTCACTTATACAGTGCAGTGTTAGAAAGCCAGATAATTAAGCTGGCTAATTAGCCTAGGTAATAATATGAGCATCATAAACAGCCTAACTCAATAGAGCCGAGGGCTCATTGAAGTACACCACACTCTCTGGCAATATTTTTGAATAAGAAGAGCAGTTGGGCATAGATACAGCATTTTGAACTGTGTCATGATTTATTAGCTATTGATAGTCTATTCACAGACCTTGCATGACCCTACATGCTCCCTCAGTTCCAACTATACTATACAGTTCCAATTGTACTTGTTGCATGGCAAATACAACTTTAAACTGAAACTGAACTCTAAGGCTGGACAGTGACTACTGAACACAGCAATATTTCCAGCACAAGACGTAAGCAAATTACTCTTAGTTATTCTGATTCTGATTGATGATCTGTTTGTATCATTAAAAGAATAACAGTTACAACCACCATAAAGCCTCCATAATAATAAGCTGGCTAATTAGCTATGATAATAACATTGCTAGGTGATAATGTTAGCTATAGCTAGCTATGTACTGTAAACTTCTCTTTGAAAAGCCTATCTGACCCAGTGACTAACACTGACAGATATTGACAGCTGGAGTGGTTGGGGATGGGGTTAGCCAACTATTGTTACCGCCCATTACCTGGCTGTGCAGGTGTGAAAAACTCTGATCTTTAAAAGGATGTGATTTCAGGGATGCCAACATTCAGGCCTAGGCTACATGACAACAAAACGCAGACAAAACGCAATTTCGATATCTCTAAGATATTGCATGGTGTAGTGACTACATTATGGGTTCATGTTCTCCTCTTACTGTTGGTTGTGTAGTGGGAGGGAACCAGTTCTGGCACTAGGGGCAGAGGGGAGGATTATTAACGTTGCAACTTCCTGTTTAGACACACAGTTTTGGTGATCTATTTTCTGGTCCTGTACTGAGAGTACAAGTTGTTATTTTGATTAAACAGTTATCATTACGTTGCCTACGTCTTTCCTTTTTCCTCCGGCACTACACTGGTGACCCCGACGTGGATTTTTGTTAACGTAATTGTGTACAAAAACCAGCGAACGAACATTACAATCCTGCAAAATGTCCGGGCGAGGAAGACGTTCAAACCAGCGGCAGCCATCACCATCCCCTGTCAGGGTAACGCGTGGTGCGCACACTCCCACTCTCAAGCTACCAGAGTTCTGGGACTCAACGCCTGCTGCATGGTTTGCTATTGTAGAGGCACATTTCAACAAAAGTGACATCGATGACGACGACGACCGGTACAACCATGCTGTGGCAATGTTGGGCAGCTCCACCGCAGCTCGAGTGGTAGGTTTTTTGTCTGCTCCCCCGACGACGAACAAATATGAGCGCCTCAAGGCCCTGCTTCTAGAGACATTTGAACTGTCCACTGCGGAGAGGGTGCGTCGCCTATTTGCCATGTCGGACTTGGGTGACGAGAGGCCTTCTGCGCGCATGGAGAGGATGCTAAACCTGCTCGGTACAGAAGACCCCATGATCCTCTTCACAGAGCTGTTCATGCGCACATTGCCAGCTCAAGTTAGGATGGCGCTGGCCAACACCGCCATCATGGAGCCCCGCGCCCTGGCCAGGGAGGCGGACCGGTTCGTCTTGGCCATGCCTCAACGGTCCCCCGACCTGCTCGCTCCCGCGGCCGCCCCGCCACCCGACCGTCGCAGGAGAGCGAAGGATGACGCCAGACCTTCTGGCCAGCAGGGTAACGCTGCGGGCCATTGTTTCTACCACGCCACTTTTGGCGCCAAGGCCAAACGGTGCCGCTCACCCTGCACCTTCGGACCGACGGGAAACGGCGGGGCCGGCACTCAGTAGTGGCCCTGAGCGCTGGCGTCACCAACAGGCTGCTCTTCATACAAGACACCGCCTCTGGTCGCAGTTTCCTTTGTGACACAGGTGCCCAGTGGAGCATCATTCCGGCAGAGAGATCGGATGTGGCGAAGGAGGAGCGTGGTCCGCAGTTGGCAGGCGCGGACGGCACACCTATCTGCTCTTATGGCACTAGGGCGGTAGACGTGTGCTTCGGAGGGCAATGCTTTTCGTGGGATTTTGTCATAGCGGCTGTCACATTTCCCCTCCTTGGTGCGGATTTTCTGTGCGCCCACAACCTGTTGGTGGACGTGGGGAACAGGCGCCTGGTCAACTCACAGACTTTCGCTTCCTTCGCCTGTACGCAGGGGGAGGCGGTCTACAGCGGGTGGTCCAATACGCTCGCCGAAAGTGACCAGTACCTTCGGCTGCTCGCCGAATTCCCCGACCTTACCAAGCCCACCTTCTCCGCGCCCACGGTGAAACACGGAGTGGAGCACCACATCGAGACCGAGGGGCCTCCCCTCCACGCCAGGGCCAGGCGCCTCAACCCGGAGAAGCTGGCCATCGCCAGGGCGGAGTTTGCGCATATGGAGCAGGTGGGCATCGTTCGGCGCTCGAGCAGCCCCTGGGCGTCTCCCCTGCACATCGTCCCTAAGTCAGACGGCGGGTGGCGCCCATGTGGGGACTACCGCCGCCTCAACGACGCGTCCAAGCCTGACCGCTACCCGGTCCCACATGTCCAGGACTTTTCAGCGAACCTGGCAGGCAAACGCTTCTTCTCCAAAGTGGACCTGGTACGGGGGTACCATCAGGTGCCGGTGCACCCCGAGGACGTCCCTAAGACGGCCGTAATCACGCCATTTGGACTCTTCGAGTTTCTGCGGATGCCGTTCGGCCTGAAGAACGCGGCGCAGACCTTCCAACGCCTCATGCACTCGGTGCTCCGGGACCTACCATTCCTCTTCGTCTACTTGGATGACATCCTCGTCGCAAGCACCACGGAGGAGGAGCACCTGTCCCACCTCCGGGCCCTTTTCACACGGCTCAGCCAACATGGGCTGATTGTCAATCCGGCGAAGTGTGAGTTCGGACGGAACACCATCGACTTTCTCGGGCACCGGGTCTCCGCAGAGGGGGTGACCCCCCTCCCCTCGAAGGTGGAAGCTGTCGCTGCTTTCCCGCGCCCCGGCACAATCAGCGAGCTCAAGGGGTTCATCGGGATGGTAACCTTCTACTATCGCTTCCTCCACCACATCGCTCACATCCTGCGGCCTCTGTACGATGCCCAGAAGGGCAAGACTCTGAAGCAGCCGGTGGACTGGACGGCGGAGCGTGTCAAAGCCTTTCAGGACACCAAGGCGGCCCTGGCCCGCGCTGCCATGTTGGCCCACCCCTCGCCCTCGGCACCCACTGCTCTCACCACGGACGCCTCTGACTTTGCTGTGGGAGCGGTGTACGAACAGTGGGTTGGGGACGCCTGGCAGCCTCTTGCATTCTTCAGCCGCCAGCTGTCTCCCAGAGAGCAAAGGTACAGCACATTCGACAGGGAGCTCCTCGGGCTGTGGCTTGCTGTCAGACACTTCCGTTTTTTACTGGAGGGCCGCGAGTTTACGGCCTACGTGGACCACAAGCCACTCACGCACGCCATGTCCAAGGTGGCGGAGCCGTGGTCCGACCGCCAACAGCGCCAGCTCGCCTACATATCCGAGTTCACCACAGACATCCAGCACGTTGCTGGGAAGTCCAACCAGGTCGCGGATTGTCTCTCCAGGGCGGTGGTTGGTGCGGTCCAACTGGGTTTGGACTACGCGCGCATGGCTGCAGACCAGGCCGCCGACCCCGCCGTCCAGGCTCTCAAGTTGTCGGACACAGGACTGCGCCTAGAAGAGGTGGTTTTCGGTGACGCAGGGGCCACGCTCCTGTGCGACGTCTCCATGGGTCAGCCACGACCGGTGGTCCCCGCCAACTGGAGGCGCCCCGCCTTCGAGGCGATACACGGCTTGTCTCACCCTGGTAGGAAACCGTCCTCACGGCTGGTGTCAGAGAAATTCGTCTGGCATGGGCTCAAGAGGGATGTGAGGGCCTGGGTAGACACGTGCATCGCCTGCCAGCGCGCCAAGGTGCATCGACACGTCAAGGCCCCCCTGGAGCAGTTCTCTGTGCCTGAGCGGAGGTTCGATCATGTAAACGTGGACCTGGTAGGGCCGCTGCCCCCCTCGCACGGATACACCTATCTCTTTACCATGGTGGACAGGACGACTCGCTGGCCGGAGGCAGTTCCGCTCTCCTCAACGACAGCCCCCGACCTGGCCCGGGCGTTCATCGCGGTGTGGGTCTCCCGCTACGGCACCCCTGCTGATCTCTCCTCTGACCGTGGCTCACAGTTTACTTCAGAGCTGTGGGCAGCGGTGGCGGAGAATCTGGGGGTCAAGCTCCACCGCACAACCGCCTATCACCCGCAGGCGAACGGGCTCTGTGAGCGTTTCCATCGATCCATGAAGGCCGCCCTTCGAGCCAGCCTCACGGACAGCGACTGGCTTGACAAGCTGCCGTGGGTCATGCTGGGGCTCAGGACAGCGCCTAAGGAGGACCTCCAGTCGTCGTCCGCTGAGCTGGTGTTTGGACAGCCGCTGCGGGTCCCCGGTGACTTCATTCCCAAGTCAACGGAGCCCTGGTCCGCCGCCGCTCAGCGCGCCTCCCTGCTGGACAGCGCCAGGACCTTCGTCCCGGTCCCGACTACGCAGCATGGTGTCCCTACTTCGAGGGTGCCCCCGGAGCTGCACTCAGCGAGGTTCGTTTTCATTCGTCATGATGGCCACAGGACTCCACTACGTCCTCCTTATGACGGGCCTTTCCGTGTCATCGAGGCCGGAGCCAAGAACTTCATGGTTGACATGGGGGGTAGGCCTGAGTGTGTGTCCGTTGATCGCCTCAAACCGGCCCACTTGGACCTTGAACTGCCCCTGGACTTGGCCCTGCCACCGCGCAGAGGCCGGCCTCCAGTCCTACCTCCCCTGCCGCGCCCTGGCCATTCCCCCCTCCGACCCCGACAACCCCCCGCAGCTCGCGAGCCCCCGGTCGTCACTGCCCCCCGTCCTTCCCTGCAGGAGGACGTGATGGGCGATGTCACACCTCCTCCCGCACCTCCGGACTTTACCTACGATCGTAGGGGCCGGGCCATACGCCCTCCTCGCCGTGAGGATTTCCAATATTGAGGTGAACACTGGGGGGGCTGGTGTAGTGACTACATTATGGGTTCATGTTCTCCTCTTACTGTTGGTTGTGTAGTGGGAGGGAACCAGTTCTGGCACTAGGGGCAGAGGGGAGGATTATTAACGTTGCAACTTCCTGTTTAGACACACAGTTTTGGTGATCTATTTTCTGGTCCTGTACTGAGAGTACAAGTTGTTATTTTGATTAAACAGTTATCATTACGTTGCCTACGTCTTTCCTTTTTCCTCCGGCACTACAATGTATACGTTATTCATTCATTATTCAATGTAAATTTAGGTTGTATAAAAAGAGCAGATGCATAATAAACTTTATGATAATTGTTGAGGTACTCTTGCTAAGACGATAAATAATATCACAGCACTGGTTTATCAAGTGTAGTCTATGTATAGCATAAGACTGGCGCTGAATGGTTGGGTCGCACATACATCAATCAGTCAAACTTTATTTATACAGCGGATGTTACGTGCCTAATGCGTAGACCTTTGATGCACACACTTGTTACTTGCCGCTTTCATAATTTTATTAAGCCTATAGCCTATAGCACAAGTCATGCATTGAATGTAACCTCAAGTGCTGAACAGTATTAAGTATACCACACATGTGTGGGTGTTCACGTCATCGTTAGCGAAGAACGCACCCAATTGCCGACCACACGACTCTGAAAACGATATGGAAACACCCTCCCAGCGTTATCGTCTCGTCACTGTCTCAGCTCACGAATATATACGATATCAGATCATCACCGTTTCAGTCAAATCCGGCGCCATGTAGCCTATGCCTCAAATACGCGCGTCGTCTTAATTTGTTTTTGCAATTTCAATGTATGACACACCATTTGAAAGCTTCCAATCTGTAGTTTCAGACTATGTAAAAAACAGAAAAATGACTTTGGCACCTGGTTGGTCAAAACACTTGGCTGGTGTCACATTATGTATCTAAAATATCTATGTAATCTATACAGTGCAGACCAGGGTAACACATTGCCAGGTGTCATGTGTTCCTGTAGTAGGTACACACACAGACAAACACACAAACACACACCCACACACACACACACACACACACACTATTGTCTATACTATAGTCTCTGAATAGTTAAAACATTCCCAATTGAACATCTACTACCCTTTCTCTACAAACCACTTCACAGCATTCAGACAGTCCAAAGTATCTCTGTTCTCAGACTAGGGGTTTCAATCATACTTATCGTCCCTATGAGCTTCCTCCTTTTCCGATTAACATACAGATTACTCTGTGCTTCTTTTGGTATCTTTTGTCATTCTCTGTATTCCATAGACTTTCGGGGCAATGTCAAAAACCAAACCGCAGCCTGGCCGTGGCAGGTAAGGTAATGACTCAAGTGAGCTTGAGCTTTATATATTGTGCTTTCGATACGAACACAGTCATGTTTTCTCTTTTAGAAGACAACTGTAATGTAATGCAGCTGTTCACACTGCTGAGTGTTTCTCTATGTGAGCTCACCATCACAGTTAGAGGCATCATTGGTTCCAGAGTTACTGTGGAGTAATTGGTTGAGCACTGAACAAGGAATGAATTGCACACCTATATATAACACACTATGAAATCATTTTAGGAGATCCATTAACTCCTCGCCTTCTGCATGATCCCCCGGATGCACAAACACAAACACTCGTATGTATGAACTCCTGACTGATAATAATCAAATATCAAATATGATTGATGTATTGTTGACTTGTGGACATCACTTGATGATAACTACTTAATAAATACGTCATGTTAACCTTTTTTGTCTGTAAGAAATCTCTCTCTCTCGTCCTCTCTTTCTGCAGTCTCTCAGTTGTGCATGGTGCTCCTGCCCTAAGTCTGTCTATGTGAGTGTCTGTGAGAAGAGTTCTTCAAAGCCGTGGCTTAATTTATTCTTTATTCGCTTCCTTAAAGGAATTATTTCTGCAGGGTAGAGTGGCAGAGAGATATGGAGAGAGAGAGAGAGAGAGAGAGAGAGAGAGAGAGAGAGAGAGAGAGAGTGAGAGAGAGAGATGTAATAGCCATGTTGGTGAAGGCTGAGCCCGTTTACTATACTCCTCTCGTTTACATATTTGTCTCTCTTTCTCTCTATCCTCATCTCTTTTGTTTTCTCACTGTCTCACCCCATCCTTATCCATCTTAACTCTATTGATAAACAAGGATAACAAAATGTATTTAATCAACTCATATTATCGTGGAATACTTAGCAACCATAATTACAATGATGCTCTTCCACAAAATCATAATTTGATTCACATGTTTCAGTAATCTCTCTTTTTTTTTTTTAAACGGCAGGGTGAGGTTGTGAAGAGGAAGGAAGCTGCTTTTGCTTTTAATTTTAACATTTGATGATTCTTCAATTTACAGGCTGAGGTAGCTCATTATAATTTAGTTGGTGTGTCCTCATGCATGTGTGTGTGTGTATGTTATGATCATTTGCTAAACAGAACTGCCTGATTCGTATGCAGGGCATCTACAGTGCTGCTTGAAAGTATTTGAACCCATTGTGCAATTATAGACTTTTTTAGATTTTACCCAGAAATATTTATTTAGGCAGAACCAGTCTTTTTTATCTGACATAACAGGTTTATATTGACCAACTCCATATGTTGGTTTAGAGGGAATCATGCGTGTAGTAGGAAAACAACATTATAAAGAAATGAGTGAACCTCTTCAGTCAATAGCTTTTGGCACCTCCATTAGCAGCGATAACTTGGAGTAAACCTCTTGTATAGCCACTGATCAGTCTCTGACAGATTTAGATATTTGTATATGATTAGATGTGTTTGCCCACTCCTCCTTACAAAAGTGAGCCAATTGAGTGATGTTTGAGGGGTGACTGGCATGAACTGCTCACTTCAGGTCCTGCCACAGCATCTCAATTCCATTTACATGTAAGACACTTGTTGCAAATGATTGTGGTGTGTGTGTGTGTGTGTGTGTGTGTGTGTGTGTGTGGTATAGTTCCATAAATACATAAATAAACATCACACCCTGAACATTGTTTTCAGTGAGTATTGTTGTGTGTAATGGATCCTCTGTAGTGTTTGCATTGAGTTGTGATACAGTACAGTAGTGTACATGTTACGGTACATGTGGGAATACATGTACCGTGTATGTGGTATAGTTCCATAAATAAATAAACATCACACCCTGAACATTGTTTTCAGTGAGTATTGTTGTGTGTAATGGATCCTCTGTAGTGTTTGCATTGAGTTGTGATACAGTACAGTAGTGTACATGTTACGGTACATGTGGGAATACGGAAAACTAGGGTTAGGGTTAGGTGCTAGGGTGCTAGGGTTAAGGTTATGGTTAGGATTAGGGGTAGGGTTAGGGTTAGGGTTAGGGTTAGGGTTAGGGTTAGGGTTAAGGTTAGGGTTAGGGTTAGACATGCCAGCATGTACCAAGTCACCCTAGCACCTAACCCTAACCCTAGTTTTCCCACATGTGCCGTATTCCCACATGTACCGTAACATACATACTGTATTTTCTGTAGATTTACATACTGTTCATATGAAACACACAAATATATGAATGCCCAATACTCTACAGTGATATATTCTGAGAACAGATACTGTAAGGTTTCTAAAAATGTGCTTTGGCAGTTGTGAAAAAAAAGAACATTCTCACACACTGAACATTGTGTTTTCAGTTGTTTTGTTGTAGTCTGTAATGATGCTTATAGTGTTTACATTTTTGCAGGCTTTGAGCAGCTGTTTTGGTGTGAAAGTTTGAGTTTTGAAGAGAGAAGGTGTGGTTTTGTTTATGTAGCTTTAGAAAAGTGTGTTGTGTTTAGAGTTTTGGGAAAATGGAGGAAGGTTTTGTGAAATGTGTTTTAGCAATTGAGAAAAACTGTAAGTCAGAATTTGACTTGGCCAATCCAAAACACAAACCTTCTTTATCCTGAGCCATTCTTTGGTAGATTTGTTTGAATGCTTTGGGTCGTTGTCTTGTGGAAAGATCCATTTCCAGCCCAGCTTTAGCTCCTTGACTGATGGCTTGAAGTTATGTTAAAAAAACTCCTGGTATACCTCAAAATTCATGGTTGCCAACCCTCCCACGAAAGCCATTTGGATTCAGTGTTGTTGTGTAAATCTCTAAATATTATGTTTGGGTTAGTTTGTTGTATATGTTTTTCAGATTTCAATTCATGACACATCATTTGAAAGCTTACAATCTGTAGTTTCAGAATATGTAAAAAATATGTAAAAAAAAAGAAATACTTCAGCAACTGGTTGCACGAAAGGCTGTCTGGTGACACATATTGCTTTCACCATTATGCATACTTCTCCTATTACGGGGTTCCCAATAGTAATGGGACAATTGGCTTCACTGCTGTTTCTGGTAAGTCAGGTGTGTTCCTTCACACAATTTGGCATAAGAACTAGTTTGTCTAGTATTGATTTTAGGCTATGCGTATGCATTTGGAGTCTGCTATTGTTGTCAACTTGAAGACCAAAGCAGTGTCAATGAAAGTCAAGGAAACCTTTACTAGGCTGAAAAATCTGTAACATAGCCATCATTTTAAGCTTGCCAAAATCAACAGTTTGGAACATAATTAAAAAGAAGAAGAAAAAACACTGATGACCTCAGTCAGCAATTGCAAACTGGCTGGTAGACCAAGGCAGACTTCTACAGTGGATGGCCAAAGAATGCTCATTGTCTTTAAGGAAAATCCCAAAACAACTGTCTCACTGATCAGGCAGACTCTCCAAGAAGTATGTGTGAATGTGTCAGAGACGACCATCTGCAGAAGACTTCACCAGCTGAACCACAGAGGTTTCACTGCAAGGTGCAAACCACTAGTTATCCTCAAAAGGATGGTAAAAAAGTACCTAACAAACCTACAGAGGTCTGGAATGATGAGATGAATATTATCATCAATATTATCAAGTTTAGTATCTACTGAAGATTTACAACATACCACCTCATCCATGAACATGGTGGAGGGGAGTTAATGTTAGGACATACAGCTGACAGCAGCAGAGCAGAATGTATGCTGACGTGTACAGAAACATATTGTCTGCTCAAATACCAGAAAATGCCTTTGAATTCATTGGATAGCACTTCTACATACACTAAGACAATGGCTCAAAGCATACTGCCATAGAAACTAGGGAGTTCTTCAGGCCCAAACAGTAGAATGTTTTTAACTGGAAAATCTGATTTCAACATGCATCTAATTTCCTGATGATACGAGTGTAGGCAAAAAATACCTCAAAATAAACAACAAGTGGAGATGTCTGCAGTACAGGCCCTGCAGACCATCGCCAGAGAAGACACTCAGTGCCTGGTGGGGTCAGCGGGTCGCAGACTTCAGGCAGGTATTGCATGCAAATGACTGTCAACCAAATACAAAACATGAGTGCTTAATTTGGACCTTCAATTAATCCATCCCGAAACTTTGGGGTACCCTGAAACAAGGGCACTATGCATAAAAAGTGTTGTTGGTTGAACCAATATGTGTCACGGCTTGGTGAAAAGGTCCGCATGTTGGGATTTGTGAAACCCCGCAATCGAGCCAACTAGTGGTCGTTGTGTGTAAATAGCAGCTTGAGCATTGTAAAGAGGGGTGGCGGCTCTTTTAGTAGGTAAAAAGGCACGGCTGTTGTAGTGTTAACCTCATAGTAATTCGGTGATTTCAAATCCAGTCTTTTGGAGTGTTGAGCCATGACATACTCCATTACATATTACTAACGCAGGGAGGTGTATGTGACGAGGTTCCTAACTCAGGTACAGTGTAACAACTCATAACACACAGGTGCATAGTGCATTAGTTTGTGTGGTGACTGACCGCATATGTCAAGAGTCATAGTATGACATAGTAGGAGAAGGTAGAAAAGACACTGACAGAGAGCAGTCAGCCATGCAGAGAGAGAGAGAGAGAGAGAGAGAGAGAGAGAGAGAGAGAACACGAGGTGAGTGGAGAGAAGAGTGAGTGAGAGAGAGTGTTAAATTCCCAGCAGTGTTCTATATTTACTCTACGCCATCTGACCTGTAGTCTATAATTAACACCCTATAGGAATTACCATGCTCAAAGTCACAGAGAGAGGGAGGGTAGAGGGAGTAGGCGAGAGATAGAAAAAGAGAGCGAGAGAGGATATGATTATGGATCATTTGTCCACCCGTTGGGTCCATAAATTACACATCTTAGCTAGCACTGCCTACTGTCGTGCAATACACAAAACCCATTCTAGAGGCATCACCTGCATCCATCTCATTACTGTTACACAGGAGGTGAAAGGGAAGGGAAGGGAGAAGAGGATGGTAAAGGACTGTTCAATAATTCCATGGAGGGGAGGGTAGGGCGGTCATGAAGAATATTGAACCCCCTCCCAAAATACACTTCACACAGGTGAAATTGTATTCCCCTCCCCTTTCATTGAATTCAAAATAATGATTACCACGACAGTAACAGTGACAACCCAGCACGTAAAACATACTTTTTTCCACCTGTGCCCCGCAGGAGGCTACAATGTGCTCCTGATGACATTATTCTTATTCATTATTATCTCTAGCTGTCTATGAGTTAATGTGAGACTCAATCAATGAGCAAAATGAAAGAAAAAAAAAAGTTTATCCCAAATTGGCCAACCTCTAAATGATCAGAGAAACAGCACAGCAGCAACTCCTCAAGGAGGCGTGACAGTTTTATCCCTGGCACTCAATTTTAAGCATGGGTTTTGTTGTCATCTCAAATCTGAACTTCTCTAGTTAGTAGATAGTAGATAGTGAAAGCAAGGAAACCATAAATGTGACGGCAGCTGGTGAAACCGGAAACAAGTTGGCAACCGACCATGTGTTCAGACTTTTATTCTGACAAATTTAAATCAATTTGAACATTGTTGAAAATCAATGACACACTCACTAGTCAAGCCAACGGCAGTGTCTTTTCTAGCCCCTGTCGACCTGCTGTTACCACAACTATCCACCGGCGTGCTCTACCACCTGTGGAATCCCTGCTCCGGAACACTCCGACTGGGCTCCTCTCTGGGCCGTGTTGCCAGGACTATTCCCGAACTCTCCCTCAGTCCTGCCATTGTGACTTGGCTGCTGTCCAACGCCGCTGCTGAGGTTCGAGGTTCGGTGTTTACCTGGCTAACGGTGCCGGTTGCTAGCTGGCTCTCCGCTGTTCTTATGGCGCTCCTTCAATACTCCCCGCTGGAACTCCTAAGCTTTGTCACCCACACCATCCCCGACTGCCTCGCAGTTATTAAACCGCTACATCCACCGGGCATCCCGATGCAAGTTCGCCTACTCGGATACAACCATTCCTACCGTCGTCTCCAACAGGCTGTCCGTCAAACTGCAACAACGTCATCACAACAACCGACATCATCGGAACAAACCTCACTCCCGCCCTATCAACCTGAGGTCCCTGGCCTGTGTGGACAGTGCTGTGGTTTCTCCCTCCTCCTCTACATTACCAGCATCTACGAACAACAACACAACGTTCATGCTGCTGAACACCCGCTCCCTCAACAATAAAGCACTACTCATCCACGACAGGATTTCATCACACTCAATCAAGACACACCCCAAGGCTATGTGTATATCCAGAAGCCTCGCTTACTGGGTCATGGTGGTGAACTGGCTATTATCCACGAGCCGACATCCTGGCTAAGGAACTCCCAGTGCCTATTACCACCTAATTTCAATGTGTTGTCATTAAACTGGTTGGTTCTGCTCCGCTCAAGGTTGCCCTCATCTACCGCCCACCCAAAGCCTCCACTACCTTCATGACTGAGCTGTCTGAGTTGCTCACCTCTCTCTGCTCCATGTCCCCATCCACTCTCCTGCTCTGTGATTTCAACATCCATGTGGACTCCTGCAACTGCAAGTTTGCTGCTAAATTTCTGTCACTCCTGGACTGCTTCAACAACACGCAACATTTCCAAGGTCCCACCCACACCAAAGGCCACACGCTGGATCTGGTGTGGTCCCCTGGCCTACCCCCTACAGTGCCTGGACCTGGCTGTGTCTGACCATCATGCCATCCTCTTTACTGTTCCGGTCACCCTGCCCAGACAGCATCCTAAATGCACCATCATGTTTAGGAACACCAAGTCTGTGAGTACACCGGCCCTACCAACCTGATAGCATCCCACATGTACCGTGCTCCGTGTCCTTCCCAGACCGACAGCCTCATGGAACGCTTCAGCAAGACCCTCAAATAGATGTTGAAGAAGACCATGGAGGCTGACGGCAAAAACTAGCTCCTGCTCTCCGCTCGAGCTGCTGTATGGACGACGGCCGAAGGGACTAGAACCAGCCCTCGCACCATCATCGCTCCATCATCGACCACATGAAGGAGCGGATGGCGCAGGTCTGTCCGGTGGTGCAGACCCAGCAAGCACAGGCCCGGGTGTATAAACGTGGCGTGCAGGTGCACATCTTCTAGCAAGGTGAGTGGGTATTGGTACTGATCCCCACCTTGAGTGCATATTCCTGGCCAAGTGGCAGGGCCAGTATAAAGTGGTCAGACGGGTAGGTGAGGTTAACTACCAGGTTAGGCAGCTAGGGCACGGCAAACCCACACAACTGTATCATATCAACCTGTTGAAAAAGTGGCTGCCGCCCCTGCAGGTCCTGATCCCCTAGGCACTGACCACCCGGATCGCCCTGCCAGACGTCCCGGGGGGGACACAACTAAGCCCGGCACAGACACAGGACCTCCGGGAAGAGGTACAGGCACTGTTCTTCATCCCTGTCGTGTTTCACACCGGCCCCAATACACTCACTTGATAGGGGAGGCGTTTGCAAGCAGAACTGGCTAGAATGGAATTATTTATGTCGAAAAACACACTACCCTCCCCTCTGGAAAAACACACGCAACCCTCTCCAAAGCAAACAAAGTGGCACTCCCCACTATCATTTCCTCTCTTTAACTAAATGTTGTTTTAAGTCTCACCCCCACCACTCTTTTCTCAAGTACTGGTGCTCTGTAGAGCTGGGCTCTCCTGTCTCCCATCTCTTTCCAGACAAAGAGTGCTGAGGTGTGAATCCCTTGCTCTCCTTGCCTAATGAGCTTATGGGAACTGTGGATATGTCAGGGACTAATTTAGGCTACGCTTGACCCCGACGGTAATGCAACTAATGGATGACAAGGCCAAGCTGAGAGACATGAAGGTGGTACTGGCTCCCATTTCATTACGGTGAATAACACAATGAAATGAGAGAGAGTGTGAAAGACAGAGAGAAAGAAGGGAGCGGGTTATATACTGTAGATAGAGATATAAAACCTACAGAAAAAAGAAAGATATACCTGCAAGATAATACCACCATGGACAATTAATACAAGACTACTTACAACAAGGTGACAAAAGCAAAGTGTGAGCCACCAACCAGTTGTGTCAGCTTTGACAGCTATCCTCTCTCTCATATCCTTTATACCATACAGCAGCTATGAGGGAGCAGGGTATACATTCATACAGTAAAACCACACAATGCATATGGGACATGTCTTTCATATCTGCATGATGATACATTTTGATTGGTAGCCGATATGAGGACCAAAGCATTAGAACGTGTCACATATCAAAGCAAAGTATTGTTTAACACTGTCATCAGTTTAGAGAGACGGGGGGGGGGAGGGGGGATAAGAATACAGCCAAAATCTATCAATAGGATAGATGGATGGATGCATGAATGGATGGACGGATGGATGGGTGGGTGGGTGGATGAATGGAAAAGACAGCCATCACTGGAGTGTCCTAACACTAACTCTAACCCTAACCTGTTCATACCTGTCCACTATGGACTCGTTTTGAGTCTGTGATAATTATATTCATTCTCTCTCCTCCATGTCTCTCTCTTTCTTCTCTCTCCTTCTCCATTTACACTCCCATCTTTCCTAGTCTGTCTCTTATGTCCTCTTCACTCTTACTGTTCTCACTATCTCTCACACAGTGTTTCATCATGTCATATTCTCGTGCTGGGAATCATTAGGTATTCTCTTTGTGGTGCTGGAAACTGCAAAAGTGAACACACACACACGCGCCCGCGCACACACACACACACGCACACACACACACACACACACACACACGCACACACACACACACACACACACACACACACACACACACACACTGTCACTTGTTTATAGGCTGACATTCCAAACTCTCCTCCTCCTCCTTTATCTCTCTCTACAGTATATCAGCTCGATGGGATTTCAGACACCTACAGTATCATCCCTAGTAAAGAGGTGCAGTAGGTATGTAGAACTTACAGTAAATAATAATCAATAATGATGTTATTGCCATACAGTCAACTGTTATAATTTGGTATGTTTATGCTCTAGGGAAGGGGTCTGCCATAGACAGTGACCCTGGAGCAATTAGGGGTTCAGTGCCTCGCGCAAGGACATCTTGACACGTGCCCAGCCGGGGTTCAACCGCCAAACTGCCGACCTTGCGGTCATTACACGCCCTACCTCCTGAGCCGCAGTTCTGCACATACAGGAAAATAGGTGTACAACCAAGACTTGCAACCTGACAGTCCCGGGTTTCATATCGGCCTAGGGGCAATTTTGGTAAATGTGATTGTAATGTTTTTGGGTTTGCTAATGCTGATGCTAATGTCAGCTCATTTGAAAATAGTAAATTGGCCAAAAGTTTCGGTTTGAGATGCGCTCTCTCTCCTCTTTGCACTATTATGATGTTTTTAATGGTAACAACCTATCACTTTAGCCCCACCATCACTAGATGAATCAGCGAAACAATCTCGGCAATGGCAAGACATCTCGTTTACCCAAGTTTCATAAAAATTGTACCGCTGGTATTGGAGACAAAGCATTTCGTGACGTTAGAATTATAAGGCTCTTATAATCTCAATTTTTTTCAAAATTTGGTTTTTTACATAATCTGATCAATTAGGTCAGTTATGATTAAACACTACCACTTCCATCCATGTTTTTTGGAAATAATAAAACTCATGAACAGAAAAAAAGAATGTTGCCCAACCTGCACAGGGTGTACTTGTTGTAAGTCGCTTTGGATAAGGGTGTAAAATGAATTTGCTAATTAAATTGCATTTGCGCAATTGTGCATTTTGCTAAATAAATGTGGTGTTTTGAGAAACCTTTAGTTTAAAATAATTAACTGTTCAGGAGACCTTTGAAAAGTTGAATACTGTTTCATGTTGGAAGAGAGCAGGTAAAAAAGTTCTTACCTTTCACCAAAATTGATGTTGCCCAACAACGTTTTCATGATGTCATTGAGACGAGTGACAGTCGCCCTAATGAGTATCAACCAGCCTTCTATAGTACTGTTATCAGGCCTGGTGCCACGAGTGAGCTTGAGGTCAGTTTTGTGCCCCAATCATTTTTAAATCTGAAATGTCTTTTATCAAGTCATTTTATCAGTTTCACAAATGGTTACCGGATTCCATCATTGATCCTCTCTTCTCCAACACTAATATTTCATTGGCTGAGGCTGGACTCAGAAAAGACACTCATCGGAAGTTGCCGATTGTCGTTTAGTCTGACATGAATGTGAGCCAACTCCAGAATGAAGTTGCTGCTGAATGGATGCGAGTCATTGCCTAGATAAAGATTAAATACAAATAATAATAACAACTAGCTTGTATGTTTCATAGTATTCCTTCCTTCGTGTTTTGCGATACTACCAAGCCATAGAGCGAGTTGCTAAAAGGAGTCTTTGTTCATGGTATCCTATACAAATGAACTTGACTGTTTTGTCACCCAACTGCACAACAGGACATTCCTGTTTTGTTTAAGTACGATGCCTGTGTCCTGTGATAATGTGTGACTACATGATATCGATTGACAATGATATTGATTGTCCAATGTGAGCTTGCATCTAAACTTCTAAAATCCATGTGTGATGTGAACTAGAAAGGGTTAGGGTTAGGGTTAGGGTTAGGGAAAACCCTAAGGGGTCTATTGGGTTTAAGGAGAAGAGTAATACAGGCTTGATTCAAAGAGTGAAACATTAATTAATCATTGGATCCCTCTGCATGCAAAATTGGAGCAAGCTGTGTGTAAAATTGCTTGTACAAATCGTAGCGATAGCCACACCATTTGTGTTAGGAACCTGAGTGTACCCCATGTTGTGTGTGTGTGTGGGGGGGGGGGGGTTCAACAGAGTGTGTGGAGGGGGTGGTGTTTTTGTATGGTTCTCCTTTTGTCATATGTGTTTTTGTTAGATACACATATCCATACACAGTCAAACACTCAAACCTCCACACACACATCCTGGGTTTATGCTGAATGTTTTGCATCTCTGTCCTGTCAGTACAACTGTGGCCTGGCTTTGATCAGCATCCATTACATAACTCACATCCACACTGGAGCCAGGACCCAGGAGACCACAGAGCTGGAGCCCACTGCAGGCTCACCCAAGTTGGCTGACTGGCTCGCTGCTGCTCAGCCTCTCCTGCACCAGACCCCGGAGATTCAGCTTCCAACACACACACACACACACACACACACACACAAACTGCTCTTAAGGCAGAAGTCTCACAGTAGCAGCCATGTCACCCAGACACACAGTCCCCCCAGCTAATCCGCTGGTGCCCCCTAACACACGCGCACGCACATGCACACACACACACACACACACACACACACACACACACACACACACACACACACACATATACAGGGATTCTGTCCCAACTTAGGATGCTGTGTGTGTGTGTGTGTTTGCGTGCGTGCTTGTGTGTGTACAATACCCTATAGGAGATCTTCTTTTTAAATAATGGTTGGAAAGAGATGCTCTTAGCTAAAACATATTTTTAATCATCATTGAATACTGAGTAATATAACACAATCACTGCTAGGACTCCAAACCAGACCAAATCCCCCCTTTCCCCTAATGATATTCTAAAACTGGTCACATCCAAGAGGGCAACCACCTGCCCTCCCGATCCTATCCTCTCCCCCTTTCTCCAATCCATTTCCTCTGGTTCCTTACCACCACAAGTACTTCCTCACTGTCCCAGCTGCCTTTAAGACAGCCAGAGTCTAGCCTCTTCTCAAGAAACTCTTGACCCGTCTGCGGTCTACAGACCGGCATCCCTTCTCTCCCTCTTATCTAAAACACTTGAAAGTGCTGTCTCTAAACAACTGTCTCCTATAAATACAAAATAAAAATAGTAATTCTTCCATCTTCTAGCATTGTGACTGTCAATGGACACGGGCAACTCCTATCATAGATTAGTTTTTTGACTGATGTATAGATGATTCACTTACTTCATTTAGACCCCAGCAATATATCCAGTGATGTTTTTGCTAATGATATAAGTGATCACTGCCCCATTGTGTGTGTCAGAGATACTAAACTCCCTAAATCTAATCCCTGTCTGATTTCAATGGGAAAGTTTAAGACATTGATATAAAACAAGGTTTTCTATGTGAACTGTAACAATGTGAAGTTCCCTATATTGCCGATGCTGAGTTAGAACTCAATAACTTATCCTCTATGTTTATTTATTTAGTAGATAAGCATGCTCCAGTTAAAAGGTTGGATCAACCCTTGGTACGTTCCTGGGCTCTCGAGTTAATCAAGTAGAGACCTTAGGCTAAGGATAGACATACTGAAATACATAGCTACTGATTGGCTCTCCTTCAGACAGCCCAGTAATAGTTGCCCCACTGGCTAACAACAAATTATCCATGTGTTTGCCTGCCCTTTTAATATCTGATCCCCTGGCCCATATGTTTAACATGACAATTCTCTCTGGTACTATTCCCAACGTGTGGAAGGCAGCCAATGCACTCCCACTTCATAAGGGAGGTGATCCCAGCAGCATTAATAATTACTGCCCAACTTTCAGGCTGTCTTGCAAAAATAATGGAGTCCCTCATCAACTCACAGATGCAGTCCTTTTTATCAATTAATAACATTTTAAATGCACCAGCTAGGTTTTAGGTCTAGACATAGCATAATACCACCACCACTGGCACCGTACCTGACACTTCCCTAGTTATACCTTACATTGTGATCTCTCTGTACAAGAAACAGCATTGTATAGTGACCTTTCTAAGGCGTTTGATACGGTTGGTGATGCCTTTCTAATACTGCTATTGGTTTGAATCAGTCCATCTGTAATTGGTTTCAAAATTACCTCCAGGATAGGACTCAATGTTTTTTAGTAGATGGAATTCAGTCTAGTTTTCTCAATGTTAATAAAGGTGTTCTGCACTGTTCAATTTAGGTCCACTGCTGTTTACAATTCTAGCTGAATAATTATGGTTTGACCCTGAACAACAGTTAAATAAATTGCATTGGTATGCATGACATTTAGCAAGGTTTTGATTATATTATATTCAAAATGGGTTAGGGTTAGGGTGAACATTTTTGAAAACTGGTGCTGAATGAGGACAAAAACAAATGGACGTCTTTTTCTCGATCCTGCAATATGGATTACAATGATCTGCATATCTAACCTGAAATTCCAATATGATACAGTAGGCCAGGGTTTAAAAGGTTCATACTGCCATCGCAATGGTGGTCTACCTCAATGCTGCTTCTGCAGTAGACACGAGTCATGAGACATGTGAAACGCTGCCAAGATATACCTCAAGGTGGTAACAAGAGCTGTGAAAGATGTATAAAAAGATCCAACCTTCTGTATTTTTGTACTGACAGTGCAGACATTGTTGGTGTTCCCTCCAAATCCGACTGAAAAGAATCTCTGTTTTTGACACATCTCGTATTCACAGACTTCAGTTGTAGTTACGGCTGATGTATGTTGATGGGGGGACGGTAATCTTTTCATAACAGTGAGTTTGAGAGAAGAAGTGAGGGAGAGAGAGATACAGCAGTGAGTGTGTCCAAAAAACAGTGTTGCAATTTCTTGTGTGCCACGCTCCTGTGAAATAGGCTACATTTCACTCACCTTCTGGTCCTCTTGTAATTTGCTGCCCATTACAAACTCATGAAACACTACCTTTAAAATGATTATTCTGTCTGTATAAATTACTGACCTGCCCCCTGTTTTTATGTGTTCCATAATGGCCACTGTCTTAAAACTTTGGAAGAATTCATTTGTACAATGACTTGTCTTGTAACAGCATAAATTCATGATAATAATTTGGAAAGAGGGTCTGGGAGAAATTGGTGGATAGACAAAGTCATTTTCTGTCCTGGCTGGTCTTTTTGCTGCATGCTTTTTATTCAGGAATGTGTGCAATAGAAAGTAAATCTGTTCGTGACAATAACATGTCTTTCCAAGATCAATCTGGCACGCTCATAGAGTCAGAATTGCACTTAACTGCCAAACCTCAGACTGCACAGATACACTGTACTGATAATACTATCATGTATTATCAACCTGGTCTCACACGGAAGACGTCAGAATTCGACGTTTATGGACAAACGTCGAATTCTGACGTGAGATTGCATCCAAACGTCGAATTCCGACATGACATTGGGGTAGCTCGTTCTCTGTTATGCCTGTCGGGGCTTCTCTCGGGATTATTCCATTTTGAATTGCACTTGCATTAATTAGTTAGGCCACATTTAGGGTTAGGGTTAAAACGGGTTAGGGTTAGGGTTAAAACGCTGCCAAGATAGGGTTAAGGTTAAGGTTAGGGTTAGGGTTAGGGTTAGGGTTAAGGTTAGGGTTAAGGTTAGGGTTAGGGATAAGGTTAGGGTTAGGGTTAGCCCGACAGGCGCACCCCTCCGCTTTCAGAACGAGCTACCCCAATGTCACGTCGGAATTCGACGTTTGGAATGCAATGTCACGTCAGAATTCGACGTTTGTCCATAAACGTCGAATTCTGACGTCTGCCGTGTGAGACCAGGCTGGTATTATATATTCGACCACTGGTTGGTTTTGTGGGGCTGTTCCAACTTTCACTACAAAAAAACTAAGTAATCTCAAAGCACTTGAGTTTGACAACATTTGTCTTGCTTATGACATTTCAAATGCTAAATGATGGACTGGGGAAGTGTTGGAGTGTTTAGCGCAATCTGACATGAATAAGCATTAGTCTGCTTTGATAATCTCGATTGAACATGTCCCTTCCAGAAACCTACATGGAGGTCCAGCTGCGTGGTTTTTTCTTCAAACTGATCACTGTTGTTTTCATTCTAAATGTTCAACGTGCTGATTGTTACTTTCAATAAACATTATTGTACATTGACAAGTAGCAGGTTGAATTGCTTGTTTAAGATGTTGTTGTTATACTCGCTATTCACAACTGGTTTGTAACACCGGACCTTGCCGCCGGCAGATATGTTTTGGATCTAACCACCATAGCAGGTCGGAAAGCTGACTGTGTCTCAGAAAACTGTCTGTCTTTTGAACCTAGCTCAGGGCTCTCTACTCCATTCATCAATTATTGTTATTGAAGCTACTACTACAGTGACTACAGCACCTTCAACATTGGGGCTTGAGATCCGGACGGCGTTTGAGTCTACGGCAACCCTAAAAGCGGAGGTGGTGTAGGCGCTAAATACTGCAATGTGGGAAATCAAAGCCCAAGATGAGCAAACTTCACCTGCAGAGTGAGGAGCCTGAGGAGCCGTGTTCCTTTAACCTCAGCAAGCCTAGGGCTGAGCCCATCCATGCTACACTGCAGATAAACGGAAAATACTTGAAAATGGAGGTGCACACTGATGCCTCAGCTTCAGTGGTAAGTCAAGACACCTACAGCAAGTTGTGGTGCTCTGGGGGAGCGTCTGCAGAGAGAAGAGACTGATATCAGACTGAAAACTATCAGACTGATATCAGACTGAAAACATACATCGGTGAGTGCATTCCACTCCTAGGGGCTATAGAGGTGGATGTAGTGTATCAGGGGCAAGAGGCTGCACTGAGACTGCTTGTGGTCGAGGGGGAAGGGCCTAGTTGGGACAGGACCTCCTACAGAACATACAGCTGAATTGGGAGGAAATCAAGCATATCAGAGTAATACTAGACATCCTATCAAAGTATGCAGATGTTTGCAAAATACATTTTGTATAGACCCCAAGGCACAGCCACGCTTTTTAAACCACGCTCAGTGCCACACGCCATGAAGGCTTAAGTGGAAGCAGCGTTGGAGAGGCTGCAAGCAGTTGGGTGTCATCAAGCTTATTGAGTCATTGAGCCTATTGCCCTGTTCTCGGACTGGGCAGCCCCGATTGTGCCAGTGCTGACGGACGACGGCAATGTACGTATCTGTGGGGATTACAAAATGACCGTAAATCAGGCCTCACAGCTCACCTATCCTCTGCCACGAGTTGAGGACCTGTTTGCTACACTATCAGGTGGCAAAACTTTCACGAAGCTGTATATGAGCCACGCGTACCTGCAGCTGGATGAGGACTCTAAGCAATATGTGACCATCAACACATACAAAGGTTTGTTCAAGTACAACCACCTTGTGTTTGGTGTTGCATCCAGCCCAGCTATTTTCCAACGTGCCATGGACAATCTACTTCAAAACATTCCCCACGTTGCAGTCCACTTAGACGACACTCTGGTCACAGGCGGGGGGGGCGAGCAAGTGCAAAATCTGGACCAGATGTTAAAGAGGATGAGAGAAGCCGGGCTGCGTCTGAAGCGCCTTAAGTGCGTGTTCCAAGCTCCCAGCGTCACCTACCTGGGCCATCGGATTTCAGCTAAGGGTCTCTCTCTGCTAGAAGAGAAAGTGAGAGCGATAAAAGAGGCTCCAAGTCCAAAGAACGTGACAGAGCTCAGGTCGTTCTTGGGCTTAGTGAACTACTACGGAAAGTTCTTACCGGACCTCTCCACTGTACTCGCTCCTCTCTACCAGCTGCTGCACAAAGACTGATCATGGAAGTGGCAGCAAGCTCAGGAAACTGCAATTCACCAGGTAAAAGGACTGTTATACACTCTTCACGACTGCTGGTGCACTTTGATCTGGACAAGGATGTTGTCCTATCCTGTGACACATCTCCCTATGGTGTGGGGGCAGTCTTTCACACCAAATGGAAGACGGAACTGAAACGTACTCTCGTACGTACTCTCACATCAGCAGAAAAGGGGTACTCAAGTTTAGAGAAGGAAGGACGAGCTGTGGTTTTCGCTGTAAAACATTTCCACCAGTACCTGTATGGTCACCCTTTTACCACATTTACAGACCACAAGCCCCTAATGGGTCTGTTTAGTGGAACAAAAGGCATCCCACCTATGGCATCAGCGAGAGTGCAGTGCTGGGCCTTAACCCTCTCAGCGTATCAGTATCGCATCATGTACAAGGCAGGAAGTGAAAATGCGAATGCCGATGCTTTCAGCCGCTTCCCCCTTCCCTAACACAGCAAACCAGACTTCCCTGCCCCCAGAGAGTGTGTTTTTGCTGGACAGACTGTCTAACTCTCCGGTGACAGCAAAACACATTAAAAAGTGGACTGAAAGAGACCCAGTGTTGTCACAGGTTAAGAGATGTGTGTGTGTGTGTGTGTGTGTGTGTGTGTGTGTAAAGAGACCCAGTGTTGTCACAGGTTAAGAGATGGGTGAAAGAGACCCAGTGTTGTCACAGGTTAAGAGATGAAAGAGACCCAGTGTTGTCACAGGTTAAGAGATGGGTGAAAGAGACCCAGTGTTGTCACAGGTTAAGAGATGGGTGAAAGAGACCCAGTGTTGTCACAGGTTAAGAGATGAAAGAGACCCAGTGTTGTCACAGGTTAAGAGATGGGTGATGAAAGAGACCCAGTGTTGTCACAGGTTAAGAGATGGGTGAAAGAGACCCAGTGTTGTCACAGGTTAAGAGATGAAAGAGACCCAGTGTTGTCACAGGTTAAGAGATGAAAGAGACCCAGTGTTGTCACAGGTTAAGAGATGAAAGAGACCCAGTGTTGTCACAGGTTAAGAGATGAAAGAGACCCAGTGTTGTCACAGGTTAAGAGATGAAAGAGACCCAGTGTTGTCACAGGTTAAGAGATGAAAGAGACCCAGTGTTGTCACAGGTTAAGAGATGAAAGAGACCCAGTGTTGTCACAGGTTAAGAGATGAAAGAGACCCAGTGTTGTCACAGGTTAAGAGATGGGAGATGCAGGGCTGGCCAGCCGCTGCTGGGCAGGAGGAGCTCAAACCCAATGCAAAGTGTCAGCTCGAGCTAAGTGTGCATGACGGCTGTATCCTTTGGGGCTCCAGGGTGATTGTCCCGCCCCCAGAACCGGCGTAGATGATGGACAAGCTGCATGATTCCCACCCTGGGGTGTCCAGGATGAAAAGCCTCACCAGGTCATTTGTGTGGTGGCCTGGGATGGACGGCATCTTAGAAGAAAAGGTAAAAGCATGCACACAGAGTCAAAGCAACCAAAACATGCCAGCACCTGCCCCACTCCACCCGTGGAAGTGGCCTGACCATCCGTGGTCCATACTCCACCTGGACTTTACTGGACCATTCATGTTCCTGGTGCTAGTGGACTCACATTCATGTTCCTGGTGCTAGTGGACTCACATTCATGTTCCTGGTACTAGTGGACTCACATTCAAAGTGGCTGGAGGCACACATCATGACAAACACAACGGCCCCGGTCACCACAGAGATGCTCAGGAGCATCTTTGCCACACATGTTTTGAACAGTTATTTGCATGATCAATGCATGATTACATGTGAATAGAACCGCACCCAGCCTCAAAGAAGAGACACATACCCTTCTTCACACATGCATGTCAAAACACAGGCTTATTGTCTATTTAGACCTTGTTTTCAATGAGCAATGACATTTCCTTCCAGGAAACAAGACAAAACAAGCCAAAAAAATACAAAAGTGGGCAGTCAATGTGTAATAATATGGATAATGGATGAGGCAGTCAATTTGCAATGTGTGTGTGTGTGTCTGGCGGGTTTATGAAAAAACAATGACCGCACTCTATTGTCAATGAAACCTTACAGTTACGGTTTACTACTTCTGCATAGGCAGCCAACTTCTTCACATTCATTTCCTTGGCAAACAAGTTGATTGTAAAAACTCTGACTATTCTCTCCTCTGTCAGTGCGATCAATCTGAATTGCACTCAACATTTGAATGTGGGTTGAAATATGTGTGTAACCCTGGGTTACTAACCCTGCATAGTATGTATTTATTTATGAATAAATAAAGAATATAAAAGAAGATATGAATTGTGTAAAGAAACCAATTTCTGTGCGTAAATGAGTAAATAGCATGGTTGCAGACAAACAGAAAGAGTAGTATTATTGGATTGGTCAGTCAGAGACTAGACCCGACTTTGGGTTTCCATGGCAGCAGAGAGTAACATACTTTTTTGTCTTCCCTGAATGAATCGAACGGCAAACTTGTGGAAAATACTGACCAAACCCCGGCCTCCCCCCCCCCCCCCCCACACACACACACACACACATGTTTTGTCGGGGGGTTGGAGTTTTCGATTGCCGGGTGTTTTCGATAGACGGATGTTTAATTGACGGGGGGAGGAGGGGTGGTGGCTATATCAACATACACACACACACACACACACACACACACACACACAATAAAGACACACACTCAATAGAAATAAATTAAATAAAATATATATTACCATTTGAGAAGTTAAATATCAATAAAAGTCAACATTTTCAACTATAGAAGCAACACACTTGCACATAACAAGGTCTAACTAAAGACAATGGTAAATGGACACCAATAAAGACAAACATATTTGGACAAATAAATAGCAATTAACAACCAATATAAAAGTGCTTAAATATTTCAAATACATTAAGTGAACATTATAATATTGTTAACTATGTTAACTACAAAACAACAGCTATAGGCTACTGTTGAAACTACTGTAAATAACAATCAACAACTGCAAAGTATTCAAAATAATACATAGTAAAGTCAATATTTAATAATTATTTAATAATATTATTGTATTTAATAATAATATAATATAATATGAATACTATTTATTATCTTTAATAATAAAGTCATATTTGAACTATAAAAGCAACAAACTTGCACATAACAAGGTCTATAAGTAAAGACAATGACAAATGAACACCAATAAAAACAATAATATTTTGACAAATAAATAGCAATGAACAACCAATATGAGTGCACAATATTCCAAATCAATAAAGTGAACACTATAGAATTGTTAACAACAAAACAACAGGCTACTGTAGAAACTATAGCTATCCATTATTTCACCATCATCCTACATCAGTCCTAAAAAAAATAATAGAAATAATATATGGACAAACATATATATATATATATATTTTAATTTTAATTTGATTTTAAATGTGGCCCCTTCTTGTGGTTGTGGCCCTAAGCGGCCGCTTAGTCCGTTTATGCCTTGGGCCGGCACTGCCCACGGTTTCTCTAACCCTTACCCTAACCCTAACCAGACACAGCACACTGTGCCTCGTCACCGTAGTGTGTAAACAGTGTAGCCCCCCCGTGAAGGAGGAACCTGTATAAGACACATCTAGTCTTCTCTCTCTCCTCCAGGGGGGGATTAACTGGTGTCGGTGTGTTCTACCACATGGAGATTACACAGTATAGTTGTGTTCACCCAATCTGCTCTTCTCTTCACTTCCTGTCCCTGAGGAGGAAGGAGCAGGAAGAAGCAGGGCACCCTGGGAGAGGTGATGATTATAGCAGGTGGGCATCTCTCATCTCTCTGTATGAGTGCTGATAAACCTGTGTGTGTGTGTGTGTGTGTGTTTGTGTGTGTGTGTGTGTGTGTGTGTGTGTGTGTGTGTGTGAGTGCATGTGTGTGCGTGCGCGCATGTGTGTGCGTGCGAGTGAGAAAGTGAGTGAGATTAAATCATCCTTGATTCACCTTCATCCTTGAAGTACGTTGACTGAGAACACAATTCTCAATTGTAGCAGCGACCTGAGGAAGAGTTGTAGCAGCAAGGGGAAGCTGGGGGTGACTAGATGGCCATGATGTTAGGTGGGCCAGTTTGGATACAGCAGAGAAGAGCAGATTGGGTGAACACAACTATACTGTGTAATCTCCACACACAGACAACATAAAAGTGAGAAAATATTATCCAAATAAATGAAGCGAACATTATAATATTGTTAACTATGGTAACTACAAAGCAAAATTGAAGCTCAGTACAGCAGTGGAGACCTTAGAGCTGGCAAGGCATCAATAATATGGCCTCCATTAACACAAACACAAACACAGGGACGAACAAATCCATTCATATTAAAGGAGTAGACAGCACTGATTTGCCTAACACCTTTAATTCCTTTTTCTCACGATTTGAAAGGTTTGACTTCATTGAGAATATCTCTACATGTAAAGATGCACCACTGTACTGACCAGCTGAGTAGAGTGTTCACCCTGCACCACTGTACTGACCAGCTGAGTGGAGTGTCACCCTGCACCACTGTGCTGACCAGCTGAGTGGAGTGTCACCCTGCACCACTGTGCTGACCAGCTGAGTAGAGTGTCACCCTGCACCACTGTACTGACCAGCTGAGTGGAGTGTCACCCTGCACCACTGTACTGACCAGCTGAGTGGAGTGTTCACCCTGCACCACTGTGCTGACCAGCTGAGTGGAGTGTTCTCACTTACTGTGATAAGTGCCATGAAATGTTAATAATCCCAGAGAGTCTTGGTTTTAACGTCTCATTAGAAGAGCTCCACTCCAGGCAGGCTCAAACCCTGTACAGTATTTGACACCTCTCAGTACAACTTAACTCCCCCTTCATCTCCGTCCCTCATTCTCCCTGCTGTCCTCCCCCCATCCCTTCACCCCTCCACCTGCTGTCCATTCACATGTGAGTGATAGAGGAGTGTATTCATTCACATGTGAGTGATAGAGGAGTGTATTCATTCACATGTGAGTGATAGAGGAGTGTATTCATTCACATGTGAGTGATAGAGGAGTGTATTCATTCACATGTGAGTGATAGAGGAGTGTATTCATTCACATGTGAGTGATAGAGGAGTGTATTCATTCACATGTGAGTGATAGAGGAGTGTATTCATTCACATGTGAGTGATAGAGGAGTGTATTCATTCACATGTGAGTGATAGAGGAGTGTATTCATTCACATGTGAGTGATAGAGGAGTGTATTCACTCCCACTGTCACTGTGTTCCCTTCCGTCCTCCCGTTCCTCTCTTACCTGCCGTCACCAGATGGCCAACCACCTGCCTCCAGCAGCACAACAAAGGTTGCAATTACCCTTCCTGTCTAACACGGACACACACATACTTTACTCACACACCACGCACGCACACACACACACACACACACACACACACACACACGCACGCACGCACGCACCCATGCACACGCACGCACACACGCACGCACCCATGCACACGCACACACACACACGCACACACACACACACACACACACAAACACACACACGTATGCATGCACGTGCGTGCACACACACACACGCACCCACCCACGCACACACACACACACACACACACACACACACACACACACACACACACACACACACACACACATACTTTAGCAGACCCTTTACCATGCCTAAGGTCTCATGGTCTCAAGGACTATGAACAAAGTTGCCTTGAGGATAGGAAGTCCAGTGAAAGACAATATTCTGTGGGTTCAGAATAGAAAGAGTGTTAGATTACAAATGTGTCATTTTACGTGATTAAACATTCAACATGTGATGAACTGTACCTTGAAAACTGTATCATTGTCTGATATCAAAATGTTTCAGAAATCATTGTAGAGTTGCATGTATTAAACCGGTGGTTCTCAAACATCTCCTCGGGGACCGCCAGCCGCTCCACATATTTGATCTGTTCCACCACCAGGACACCTGATTCAACTAATCAAGTACAAATCATAATTGCTTTGTACTTGATTAGTTGAATCAGGTGTGCTGGTGGTGGAACAGATCAAATATGTGGAGCGGCTGGGGGTCCCCGAGGAGATGTTTGAGAACCACTGCATTAAACAAAGGTGAGAGATAATACCATGTTTGATAAAAAATAGGAACAAAAACATTTAGGGCAGGTTTCACAGACAGGCCTTAGCCTAGTCCTGGACTAAATAACACTTTCAATGTAAAATCTCCATTGGAAGATGCTTTGTAGTCTAGGATTAGGCTTAAGCCTTGTCTGTGAAACCGGCCCATCGAGTTGAATGTTGAAATGATCTTTGATCAATTCCTCCAGCTAACGTTGGCAAAAAGGCTCACCACAACCTTACCACAGCACAGCAAAATTGCTGATATAATTCAAACTGTATTCTCTATAACCAGTAAAAGGGTTACAATGACCTTGACCCTGTCAGAGTCCATGCTGTGTGTTTGATCTTGCGAGTGTTGTTTGAAAGGATTTCCACTGTGTGTCATCTGCAATCAAAGCTTCAGGACGCCTCAAAGTGTTTGACTGTGTTTACTCTTTTGTACGAGGCATTGTGTGGTAGTTGTAATGTTGTAATGGTAAATATTGTAATGTTCAAATGATCAAATAAGTTGCCCTTGTTGTACAAGGTCACACACACCCACACTTCACAATGTTCTGAAGCTGGTGATGTCCAGAAGCTCACATTATAAGAATATGTCACTAGAATGCCACTATCATGTTGTGCATTCCAGTTTTCTACAGTGTATAGCTCCCACATAGGGTAATGGGTATCGTGTATCTATTTGTCATTTGCTGTAAATCCTCTGTCATGAAAGCCTGTATTTCATTTATTTATTTGTCTACCTCATTGCTTTCTACTGTTTTTATATTCCTGTTTAGTTAGAAAATCAAATCAATTGATCTCTGTGTTTGAATCCTTACTGTGAATTATTGCATCCATAAAGACACTTAGTTTACCTCCTTTGGAGTATTGAGACTAGATATTGGCATAATTGGTTATTAAAAGTAAGAATAATTTTAACTTTGAAAATATCTCAGATCTTTAACGTTACCTCACCTTTATAATTACATCACAAGCACATTAATCACAAGTCATTTGAATATTGATAATGTATGGATGATTAGACACATACAGTATATTGGTGTGATGGCTGTCATATTTATCAAATGAACCATCGTCCTGGCATGAGTGAGTGTTAGTTCCAACGCAGCTGTTGTTTCCAGTCAATCTGTCCGCAACCAAAATCCCCGGCCTTTCCCCTGAATTAAAGTCATTTTAAAATGCAAAGTTACAGTCAAAGTAACAAACAAAATTAATAGGTTGGCTTGGTGTGGTGTGGTACGGCATGATGGCTGGGCTCCCCGCCTCCGCCATCAGACCTCTGCAGCTCATCCAGAATGCTGTTGCCCGTCTGGTGTTCAACCTCCCCAAATGTTCTCATGTCACCCCTCTCCTTCGCACCCTGCACTGGCCTGAGCTAGATGACTCTCCCTGCTACGACTGGTGAATCGCTGATTTACTTTGCTTTGCTTTGTATCGATTGTAAGTCGCTTTGGAATAAGGCGTCTGCTAAATGCCAAAAGTTAAATGTAAACACACACACACACACACACACACACACACACAGACAGCAGGTAATGATTGAAAGAGAGGTGTGGATTTCGGAGTACAATGATAAACACACGTGCAATGAAGTTACACTTAGAGTGTATGTGTGTGTGTGTCTGTGTGTGTGTGTGTGTGTGTGTGTGTGTGTGTGTGTGCGTGTGTGTGTGTCTGTGTGTAAGAATTAAAATCCCTTCTCTTCATGAGTTGATGATGGTGATTATGTTGTGGCTCTCACCATGCGTGAAACATTACTGACGGGAAGAGCTCTCTCTATACATAATTGCATATCTGATTGACTGCAAGTCTGTGTGTGTGTGTGTGTGTGTGTATGTGTGTGCGTGTGTGAGCGTGCATGTGTGTGTGTGTGTGTGTGTGTGTGTGTGCGTGTGTGTGAGCGTGCATGTGTGTGTGTGTGTGTGTGTGTGTGTGTGTGTGAGCAATCCTACTGCACATAATAACAGCTATGATTGACAGCTGTAATAAACAGTGGTTAAGTGACACCTACCGAGTTCTGTGTTGCCCCGAGCAACAAGAAATCAAACATGAAATGCAAAAGTGAGAGTGTTCTGAAATAGAACCCAGCATGTTTGGGGGTTTATTATTGCTGGATTGGAAATGAGAGGGAGGCTAGTGGTATTGCTCTGCAATATGAAACTATAATATAAGCGTTTACATATACTGTGCCTGAACTGAGATACAATTAAAAATGCAAAATAGCCTCATCTGTTTGATAACCAATTTTTATGCAATTTTGTCTGCTCACTGTGCCAATGTCTACACATCCCCTGAATATGAAGCAATTAGTTCAGCCATTTCCTTCATCAGGTAGCTTTAACAAATTGCATAACATGTAAGAAATCTTTCAACAGAACCGATTAAGATGTGGCTTTTGAGGCCTGTTTGTTAATGTCTCAAAGCAGTGTTCAAGGCCCAGTTAAATCCGTAGACAATATAGTTGTTATTAAATTAAATAAATATTGCATTCACATGCCCATAGGCGATGTATGGTGAAGACCAAAATTCAAACTGTTTTGATCAATGCTCACAAATGTGAACATTCTAAGATGCCGCAAGTTATACAGCAACAGCAACAGCACTGCTGCTGTGCTGTCCACGTGCTGCCCCACCATGCAGCTGCAGGCCTGGATGAACGGATGGATCATGGAGCTGCTGAGCTCCACACCAGAAACACAGAAAGTTGAATAGACGGCCCAAAGCAAAGAGTGTCTGTCCGGAGGAAGATCAGGAGGAAACAACAGATTTCTACTGCTTGAAGAAGTGCCAGCTTTCCAGTTCCAAGGCTGGAAAAGAACAAAGATCACAAACAAAGAACATGAGAGACAGGAAGACCACAGAAAGAACATGAGAGACAGGAAGACCACAGAAAGAACATGAGAGACAGGAAGACCACAGAAAGAACATGAGAGACAGGAAGACCACAGAAAGAACATGAGAGACAGGAAGACCACAGAAAGAACATGAGAGACAGGAAGACCACACAAAGAACATGAGAGACAGGAAGACCACAGAAAGAACATGAGAGACAGGAAGACCACAGAAAGAACATGAGAGACAGGAAGACCACAGAAAGAACATGAGAGACAGGAAGACCACAGAAAGAACATGAGAGACAGGAAGACCACACAAAGAACATGAGAGACAGGAAGACCACAGAAAGAACATGAGAGACAGGAAGACCACAGAAAGAAGAACATGAGAGACAGGAAGACCACAGAAAGAAGAACATGAGAGACAGGAAGACCACAGAAAGAAGAACATGAGAGACAGGAAGACCACAGAAAGAAGAACATGAGAGACAGGAAGACCACAGAAAGAACGTGAGAGACAGGAAGACCACAGAAAGAAGAACATGAGAGACAGGAAGACCACAGAAAGAAGAACATGAGAGACAGGAAGACCACAGAAAGAAGCTGTGTAGAAGTAGAAGAACCAAACAACAACAACAATACTGGAAAGAGGACGGGTATGAAACAAATGGTCTTTGATGAACTTTTATGAAGGCAAATCCTCATTTAGGATGAGGTGAAGATTACGTTTAACGATCCGAAGGCAAAGCCTCAGCTGCAACAGATGGACTTTACCCCCTCCTCCACTCTTATTGATGGCAGCTGCTGCTGGACTGAAAAAATCAGGTGTAGTGCTGAGGCACAAACATGTACATTTCAAGCCTGCAAACTGTGACACTTTAAATAAATGTGAAATAATACTATTGTGCAATATGACAACCCTAGTCGTCTATCTGTACAGTATAGTACAGTGGATAGTGTACATAGCCTTTATTTATGTAAACCAGCTCCTTCCCTTCTTGTGATTTTTTTTTTAAGTTTTTTTTTTTTTTCTTCCTTTCCTAACACCAGGGGAGCCACCCCTCCTAAATTTCGTTGTTTGGTACCTGTACTGTAGCAATGACAATAAAGTCCATTCATTCATTCATTCATTCATTCATTCATTCATTCATTCATTCATTCATTATCATATCAAACGATGAGATCAAATATGATTTATATCTCTCCCCCCCTCTATCCTTTATCTGGGAGTTGAATGAGGCAGTGTTAAAGACTCTTCTCCTGCGGTGGTACCTCTGACCCCCAGATAATGGTAAATCAAGCAACAATAACAAGACTGCCGGAAGAAACAAGAATCGTAGTTTAACACTAGAACAGGTGACCCCTGTGAGTAAAAAAAAAATCTATCTTTCAGGACTCTCCTTTCATGAATTTTCCTAGATATGTGCGTTCTACCACCCAGTATCTTTACATTTTCAAAATCACTTCAGGATAAGATAGTATGAAGCTGTTTTGTAGTTTTCCTGTGTAGGAGGCAGGCTAAAAAAAGAAGCGCCATCTAGTGATCTCTGTGTGTAAATAGCAGATTTACATTCTAAAAAGGGGGTCTATTTGACCCCCAAGGCAGCTCTACTATTAGGTAAAATAGACACGGCTGTTGCAGTGTTAATTAGCTCTTAGGGTAATGAATATTGACATTGATCACCATCATCATCATCATTATTTTATCATCCTTTTTGTGACACATATATTTTATATAATCACTGTTATTGTATGAGTTGTATACATATGTTCGCTGAACAAAAATGTTGTCATACATGCAAGGCTTGATCTAGTGTACGCATAAGCTCCAAAAGTGTGAACTCAGCCATTACTCGACATCTTTTGACCACTATGTACACAATTGGGGATTTTACTCTTCGCTCTTACCCTACTACACTACCCTACTTCTTAATTTGTATACGCTATTATTTTTTGGGACTCTGTGAAGTCCCAAAGGGGGGAATATGTAGTGTATGTGCAGTCTGTTATTAGCATTACATTATGCAATCGGTTGCTGGGTCTTGCTCAATGTTTAATGCTGTATGTAAAGCACTTTGAATTGCCCCTGTTGTATGAAATGAGCTATACAAATAAACTTGCCTTGCCTTGCCTAGTTTGGACCCTCAGTGAGGTCCAGTCATTAGGCCATGTGCAAGTCTCTGCTGGTAAGCAGCTGGTATCCTTCAAACCCGTAGGGCCGGGGCTCAGCGTGGCTCTTGTTTTTCCAAAAGGAATGAACCATAGGAGTGAACCATTATTTTATTAGGGCAATTCCTATTTTCAATTTCTGATTATGGGCATCTATTGTGATGTGGTAGCAGTGGTAGAATGGTAGCTGTCATTAAAGTTTCTAGGCAGCCGTACTAATGTTTGTATTGCATCTGTGCTGTGGTAACCTATTAATGGTAGATAGTGCTGTGGTAACCTATTAATGGTAGATAGTGCTGTGGTAACATATTAATGGTAGATAGTGCTGTGGTAACATAATGGTAGATAGTGCTGTTGTAACATATTAATGGTAGATAGTGCTGTGGTAACATATTAATGGTAGATAGTGCTGTGGTAACCTATTAATGGTAGATAGTGCTGTGGTAACCTATTAATGGTAGATAGTGCTGTGGTAACATATTAATGGTAGATAGTGCTGTGGTAACATAATGGTAGATAGTGCTGTGGTAACATATTAATGGTAGATAGTGCTGTGGTAACATATTAATGGTAGATAGTGCTGTGGTAACCTATTAATGGTAGATAGTGCTGTGGTAACCTATTAATGGTAGATAGTGCTGTGGTAACATATTAATGGTAGATAGTGCTGTGGTAACATAATGGTAGATAGTGCTGTTGTAACATATTAATGGTAGATAGTGCTGTGGTAACATAATGGTAGATAGTGTTGTGGTGACATATTAATGGTAGATAGCCGATTGAGAATACCCTGATGTGTATATGAAGCACACAGAGCAATATCAAAAGTCTGTTCATACTTGCTGTAGGTTTGGGCTGTAGACTATGTGTGAACTCATCATTCTGATGTTTTGATTCAATGAAGAGGTGTTGACAACCTCAACGGTCAATGGACATTTCTTCCTTTATCCTAAAGTACTAAAATAAACAGCAACAGCACCATTCAAGGCATTCCATTGTTAGAATTCTAGGCCTGTATATTAGAAATACATTTGAAATATATTAGAAATATTTGTCACTCCTCTTATTCAAATCAAAAGTCCCCGACCACACTTTCTATTGTTTTTTAAAACTATCACTCTTAAGAGCCAACCCGTCTTTTCATCACCCGGGTTGTTTTAATTGCGATAGGATTAAACGGATGAAAAAGAAAAGTCTTACCATGACCTCAATGGCCAGCTCTGGAATCAAAATCCAACAAGCCAAATTTGATATGGGTGTCTTTGCCAATGTCTTGTCTACAACAAACTGAAAAACGCAACACATCCTGTTTGAGGCTTCTTCTATTTTTGTTAGGAAATATAAGACGTGCACCCTAATAAACGATAAAGCCAGTGGAATCAGCAAGCTCTTTCCGTGCGAACTAGAAGGAGAGAGAGATAGCCAGGCAGCAACTACGTCGAGCAGAGCAGAGTACTTTTGTACTCTTTTTAAAAATGTTATTGCAATCATTCTGACTAAAAACAATACCTAGCTTGCTACTTCTGTTCAATAGCAAGCTTGGAGAGTCAGACATGTCATGGATAAACTATGACAAAGATTATTGTATGAGCCATGAACAAGGCATGCATACAGGCACATTTGACTGAAAGTAGTTGTATGTTTGTGCGCATGTGTGTGCCTAAGTTTGAAAGAGAACAACCTCCAGTAATTCTTTACATAGAATATTACTATTTTTTTCTGGGAAAGGTCATTAGAGGACAACAGGAGCTGCAGGAAAATTACAAATGATGGTGGCTATGGTGTTTAGAGCAGTGGTTCTCAACTGGTCTGGCTTTGGGACCCACATGTTCCCACGGTCATGAAGTCGCGACCCACTTTAACAGAATTCAAACCAAGCATTTTTTTTTAAATGGGCTAGTAAACACTTACACAATGCCATCATGACTTTATTTTTAAACATAGAGCATATCACTCTAGCAATAGCAAACTGATCCTGATTAATAAACTGATGAGTATGAACATCACAGTACAACTGCGTGCTGATCCTGGTGAATATGAATAAAATGAACATAACTACATCTGTGTTTACTCACACAATATGATAATCTTTCTGAGTAGATCTACTAAATGGGCTGTCACTCAACATGCGGAAGCTAATGAGATAATTGTGGATGTGCTTTACTCCTAATAAGAGTTTCAAAGTCTTGGGTGATGGTGGAGAGAGCTACTCTCAGATCCTCCTCAGTGTCCAACCTGTTCATCTGCTTTGAGTTGAGCTCAACCAAAGTTGAGAAGCCACTTACACACAGATAGGCAACGTGACGCTTTCCATGTCGATTCCGAAGGGGTCACATATCCAGTGATCACCTCCATGAAATGGACAGGTTTGCACTTGAGTCAAGCCAAGTCTATTGGTCTTATGCACACAGTACACCTGTAAAATGAAATGCTTGCTCTTAAGTAAGCTTAAGCTTCCTCTCAACAGTGCAGTAATAACACAAGTAAGTGGTTTACATACACAATGAAGTAAGGCGCAATACAAGTCAATAGCAATAATTAAAGTATAAGTATGTGACAAAGGAAACAAAGGAGTCTCCTGGAGTCTCCTGGAGGGGAGAGACGAGCTGGATAGATAACTTTTGAACATTATACCCGGAAGCTGTTACAGAAGTTTACATGAATTTGGTGTCTACCATCGGGGTTAGTTCAACCAAAGCCTCAACGTTCAAAGATGCGGAGATCACCAGGTCAGACCATTTGTAAATATCTGGTCTTGGAGGCACAGCAGGTTACAACATCTCCAGAGTGCATTGTTGCTGCGCATGAATTCACATTTCTACCTTTGGCCATAAGACTTTTGAACAGCTAACGGTAGCGGCACACCTGCACTACCTGCTACTCACCTGCACCTATTAATGCCAGGATCAGACTACACAAATTCAGCCAGATTTCTAACAATTTGACATTTCGGACAAAATTGCAGCATTGGGCCCGAATATGAACGTCAGGAACGACGAACGGACTTCTTTACCCCTTGTCGTGTGACATGATCAAGTGATCTGGCGTCGGAGACGCCCCACCACAACCCAGTGAAAAGTGTAGCATGTCAGAAGGTATTTTCTCACCTAGGTTGACAACTCCCACGACGTGTTCCTTGACATTGACCAATAGGATGCAGAGTGCTCTCTGATCGCTATTGATGAATTGATTGAACAGTTGAATGAGATAAAACGCTGTATTGACAACTGACCCGGCGAACAGGAAGAAAACGGGAAGGGTAGCCAGAAATCAAAATCATTATTTTAAGGATATAAACTGTTATGTTAACACTAGAAAAAAGTCAAGTGTGGCAGAACCCCAGAACAGACGGACACAAGAGGCAAAATAACAATAAAAGGATTTATTAAAATGATGGACAAAAATAATAAACCTACTCTAACGGGGCCTAAGTGGGGGGAATGTGTGGATGCCAGAGAACTAGAAAATGTAAATGAGGTGTGAGTGGGACTGTACTCTATGTGTCTGGGTGTGAGTGTCTAGCGTGCAAAAACTAGTGTGGTGTAGATATGTAGATGAGTGAAGTGTTGAAATATATACGTGTACTAACCAGTCCAGAGCAGAGAGGGGGAATAGTCGGCAGGCAGGCAGGGGGGGTTAGGCAGGAGAGGAACGAGCGGGATACCGGTCTGACGAGCGAGGGTGATGTCCATCAAGCACTCGTCGGCCCCGGAGTCAATGAGGGCGCCGGCAGAAATGGACTCCTCACCCCAGGAGAGGGTGGCTGGGAACAGCCGGTTGTGGTTCTTGATGGGTTGGGGGATCGAGGCACGGCTCACCAAAAACCCCTCCTTTAGTGAGCCGGGTCTTTTGGCCGCGCCGGGCAGGTTCGGAGGACATGTCCGGGTCTTCCGCAATACAGGCACAGCCCGCCCCGCATTCTCTGCTCTCTCTCTTCCTGAGAGAGGCGGGACCGGCCGACCTGCATGGGCTCCTCCGCTGACTCGGAGGTGGACGGGGCTGGGGAGAGCATGGGAACCCGAGGGGGCAGGGCCGAGTGGGCGGCCGCAAAACGGGGGAGAGGACGTGCGGCTGGGGACCGAGTGAGGGGGCCCCACGGCGCGTTGGCTGCGCTCCTGGCGGTGCTCCCGCAGGCGCTCCCGCAGGCGCTCATCCATTTGCAGGGACAAGGTGACCAGTTCTTGAAGGGAGCCTGGGCGGTCCCGGACGATAAGGTCCTTCACCGCCTCACTCAGCCCCCGCCGGTAGGCGCAACGGAGCGCTATGTCTCCCCACCCGCTGTCGGCGGCGAGGATCCGGAACTCTAGGGTGTAGTCCGCGACGGTCCTGGAGCCTTGCCGGAGTTCCAGCATCCTGGAGGCGGCGTCCGCGCCGTCAGTGGGGTGGTCAAATAAAAAGGAAAACTCCCGGCGGAACGCCTCGTAGTCCTGGGCAAGATGTGGGTCTCTGCCCACCACGGCTATGGCCCAGTCTAGAGCCTTGTCCACCAGGAGGGACATAACGAAGGCTACTTTAGCCTCTTCTGACCCATACTTGGATGGTTGGAATGTAAAAAAAAGTTCACACTGGGTCAGGAACCCTCTGCCCAGATCAAAGTTCCCTCCAAAGGGTCGAGGGGTAACCAGGTTGGGCTCGGGTTGGGCGGGAGCTCGCCCTGGGGAGGCTGGAACCCCCGGTGAATCAGCAGGGGGAGCAGGGACTGCAGCTCCTCCAGGGAGCGTGTTCAGCCTCAGCTGGATGGAAGCCACCGCAGTGGCAAGAATGCCCATCTGGACAGCAAGGGAGGCGAGAACAGCTGAGGCGGAGGTGGACGACTCCTGGAGCTCAGCGATGTTACCCTGAACGGAGGGGAAAGCTTTACTCAACTCTGCCTGGAGGGACGCGAGCTCTGCCGCGTGGGCGGAAACAAGCTCGTCAACAGAATGGGGAACTGGTTTGGGCTCAACTGCGGGCGTCTGGCCGCCCGCCTGCCCCGAGGTTCTGCCTTGACTCATTATGGCTTGATTATTCTGTTATGTTAACACTAGAAAAAGAGTCAAGCGTGGCAGAACCCCAGAACAGACGGACACAAGAGGCAAAATAACAATAAAAGGATTTATTAAAATGGACAAAAATAATAAACCTACTCTAACCTACTCTAAGTGGGGGGAATGTGTGGATGCCAGAGAACTAGAAAATGTAAATGAGGTGTGAGTGGGACTGTACTCTATGTGTCTGGGTGTGAGTGTCTAGCGTGCAAAAACTAGTGTGGTGTAGATATGTAGATGAGTGAAGTGTTGAAATATGTACGTGTACTAACCAGTCCAGAGCAGAGAGGGGGAATAGTCGGTAGGCAGGCAGAGGGGGTTAGGCAGGAGAGGCTGTGTCGGCAGGCAGACGGGGGGGGGGGGGTTTAGGCAGGAGGATTAGTCGGCAGGCAGGCAGGGGGTTAGGCAGGAGGAGTAGTCGGCAGGCAGGCAGGGGCATAGGCAGGAGGAGTAGTCGGCAGGCAGGGGCATAGGCAGGAGGGGTGGTCGTTAGGCAGGCAGGGACATAGGCAGGAGACGTAGTCGATAGGCAGGCAGGGGTCTAGGCAGGGGAGGCAGGTTCCTTTGGGGAGCGAGGGTAAACAAAGAAAACAACTAGAGTTAGCAAAATAACAAACAAACAAAACTCGGAAGTGAAACTACTTGAACTAGAATAGACAACAGGGAGAGCCAAACAACTAACCACATGGGTCAAAATAATCTAGCGTCGGAGGAAGGTTTCTGGGGCTCTTTATAGGGCTGCCTCTTCCTGAGTTGATAGCCACCTGCTGTGGAAGGTCCAGCTGTCTCCACTTGAGCCTGATGAGGCTCAACGAGCGCCAACGAGGCAGGAGGGGGCGGAGCCGAAGAGGGATTCACAACATAAACGTCGTTTTAGATCGAGTTTGAGATTTATATTTGTTTATTGATGCAAATACTATTAACCATATATCATGTTTTTACAGTTTAAATGTTATTTCTCAGAAATCAACCAAATGTATGTTAAGTAAATACTATTTACAGAGCATGTTTCTTCTTGGCTACACTGTGATTGATAGAACAGGTCCAGGTCCAGAACATTTTTACACAATCTGTGGATAATTAGGTTAATATGTGTGTTAGTGAACTTAGTGAGCTTAATATAACACAGGGACATGTTTACAGACAGGGCAACTTATTTAAAGCTTCTATAACCTCATACTGTCACAAAGGCATGAGAGGAAAAGGATCTTGTGTTACACGGATTGAGTGGAATCTACAGTGTAGAGGACTGCATTGCTTCGTCTGTCAGTGAATGTAAAGCTCCCCACCATGAGAATGGAACTCCATCAGCTGCCTCGCACTCACCCCCCTACCCATGAAGGTCTTCGAAAAGACAATCAAGCCCCGCATCATCTCAAGCCTCCCGCCCGGACTAGACCCACACCAGTTCGCCTACAGAGCTAACAGATCCACGGAGGATGCCATCGCCACAACTCTCCACTCTACCCTGTCCCACCTGGAGAGAGGCGCCCAAACTTCTAGACCTCGGACTAGACCACCTCCTCTGCCGGTGGTCCAAGGACTTCCTGTCTGACCGCCCCCAGAGGGTCAGGATAGGCCCTCACACTTCCACAGCCATCAGCCTCAGCACCAGATCCCCTCGGGGCTGTGTGCTGAGTCCCCTATCCTACTCCATCTATACCCACGACTTCATCGCTGTCCACCCCAGCAACGCCATCATCAAGTTTGCTGACGACACCACCGTGGTGGGCTGCATCTCCGAAGGTGACGAGACCGCGTACCGCAATGAGGTGGAGCAGCTGTCAGTCCTGTGCAAAGCCAACAACCTGCAGCTGAACAAGCTAAAGACCCAGGAGATGATCGTGGACTACAGGAGGCAGAAGACCATCATACAGCCCCTGTACGTCGATGGGGGCTGCGTGGAGAGAGTCTCAGTCTTCAGATTCCTGGGCGTCCACCTGGAGGATGACCTGACCTGGAGAACCAACACCACGGCGATCGTTAAGAAGGCACAGCAGAGACTCTACTTCCTGAGAATACTCAGGAACTACCACCTCAGACAAGACCTGCTTGTGTCCTTCTACCGCTGCTCAGTGGAAAGCATCAAGTGTGGTTCCTCAGCTGTACAGCCGCAGAGAGGAGAGACGCTCCAGAGGATCGTCAACTCTGCCCAGAAGATCATCGGATGCTCTCCCCTCCCTGGAAGAACTGTACAACTCCCGCTGTCTCAAGAAGGCAGTCAAAATCCTCAAGGACCCACATCACCGTGGCAACAAACACTCCATACGGCTGCGCTCAGGCAGGCGCTTCAGTATCATGCCCACCCGGACTAACAGTCTAAAGTTCAGTTTCTTCCCCAGGGCCATACGTGCACTAAACTCGGCTAAGATCTAAGCAAAACAAAACAAAAATTCCCCTCTGTAACCCGCCCCCCCGTGCAATACGAGAAACTACTGTGCAATAACCAAGGGAATAGTGCAATGTTCTATTACCGTGCAATATGTTTACATTCTTGTGTTTAGGTTCACTTGTACATATGTTTATATGTTTATAAGTACATAGTTACATGCTAACACTCCCCTGTCTATATACCCCCCTGTGAATAGGCCATTATAGTGTATACAAGTTTACAAATTAGATACATACTCATATTCCTAACGATTACTTTTAGGTATATCCCCCTATTTATGTCTATTTATGTCTACTCTTAGGTATATCCCCCTATTTGTCTATTTATGTCTCGTTCTTGTTTTTTATTAACTTAGGACTGTGTTTTGATTGTTACCACCAAGGGGTTGCATTTCAATTTCGTCGTACCCGTACAATGACAATAAAGATCATTCATTCATTCATTACCACCCACAGATGGTGACACAAAGCCCTGTGGATGTTTGTCACTCCATATCTCTCTCCCTCCCTTCTTTCTTGTCTCCCTCCCTCTTTTTAACAGAGGTAACAGTTGGTGGATGTTTGCAGTTATGGTTCCCAGCAAATATCTACCATCCTAATTTTAGCTTAGAGATACAGCAAAGACTGGCAGTCTGGCAGGGGTCCACTTGTCTCAGATTCCATGAATAGAGAGAGTATGACCATGTCACCTAAATGTTCACATTTAGACACACAAACCTTTCACAGAAACAACCACAGACTCAGACATTGTGCCTAATGTTTTAAAAGCATTGCTTGCAGTTAAATTGTGACTCTCTGACTTGTTGGTTTCAAATCAAAAGTCAGCGTGAAGGTAAATAAATCAGTAGCCACTTTATTTGTCTTCTTTATAAACATGAGAACAGTCGCTCTCTTCAACACTAGAACAGCCATGGAGCTATTTTGTAGTTTTTCTGTGTAGGAGGCAGGCTAATTTACAAGACGGCCAACTAGTGGTCGTTGTGTGTAAATAGCAGCTTTCCATTGTAAAGACTATGGTCATTTGACCCCCGAGGCGGTTCTTATAGTAGGTACAATAGGAACGACTGTTCTAGTGTTAAATAAGACATAATGCAGGTTTTAACAGAGAATGAGGTCTAATGATAGGAGTTTAGGATAAGTTGTATTGGTAAGGAGTTTTGTACCATGCTCTAATGTATTTCAAGAGGTGTAATGCAGGTTAACCATTTCTAAAGGGTCACAATCACAAGCATAGTCAGCCTTTGAGAATAAGTATTTCAGCAAACACATATGCACACAAAACAGGAAGAGTGTTGATTTGGCTAATGATCCCCCCCCCCCCCCCCCCCCTAGAGAGCACCCAAGGCAGAGAGTACTGTCAGCCACATGGCTTATTTATTGGTTGAATTAATAGTTCAGGTAGTCCAACTGAAAACTGAAAACCTCCCTCGTCTGGAGGAGAAAAAAAGGGTAATCAACAAAACAGGTAATTCAAAAATAGTCCAACTGAAAACCGCCCTTCTCTTGAGGGGGAAAAACTGTAGAATGCACAACACTGGTACCTCCTGCCCTCAGAGGAAAAAAGAAGGATATATATATATACACACACACAAACACACACAGATACACACATGTGAATACTGTTTCCCCAAAACTTGTTTGACCCAAACAGTCCTAAAAAATATTTTACATTCATTTCTTTACTTTCACTACCAGCTAGCCTGTATGCACCAGTGCTTTTCAATAAACTCGCCTTCCAAATTCATAAATTTACGCCGAACTAAACATTGATTTGTTTTTTATTGATAAGTAGATTCCTTCTTTGATGGATGGCAATATGACTTCCACCATCAGAGAAAATGTAGATAGTGAGAGGAAGAGCATTTGAGTGCGTAAAATAACATGAAAAATGGTTCATCCATGCAAAACAGTGTCATTCCACATCATATTTACTCAAATCCAGTCCTTGATTGATATATCAAACATGAGTTATTTCCCACTCATATTTCACACCTGAGTACATATTACTGCATGGTAAGTAATTTCTCCTTGTCTCCAACAGAGATGGCATAATGCACACACACACACACACACACACACACACACACACACACACACACACACACACACACACTGTGGATGATGTTATTTGAAGGGAAGCGCAGAAGGAGGTGCAATCAGTTTCAGCCTTCTCCTGGCAATGTAATCAGCAATGACAGGCAGGCCAATTACATCAGTTAATCATGTAATATTAATTATTCCCCCTTGCCACACACACTGTCATTACCCTCAGCTCACGGTTTGAGTAAAACATGCACACGCACATGCACATTGCACATGCATTTGCGCCCACACACACACACGCACACACGCGCACACACACACACACACACACACACACACACACACACGCACACGCACACACATCGTTTACTACTGAAGGAGAGGGAGGTTGGGCTGGAGACAGGGTGTGGAATGAGGGACAGAGGAAGAGAGGGATTGCAAACAAATGGGGTGGAGGTATTATGGGAGAGAGAGGGGGTAATGCAAGGAGAGTAGGGATCAGTGGGGAAAACAGAGAAAGAGAGATTCCGACCCAACAGTAGCTAAACTATCCTTTGTGAACACCTTTTGCATCTGTCTTTGTTATCTTTAATCCAATTCTATACTTTATGTGATATATTACATCTCACCCAGCCTCTACTGATTTTCTGAATGTGATGTTTGGTTAGCTGATCTATGTTCTCGGTAGAAAATATGATGATGTCAATAAGTTAGGCTTTTCGCACATTGTCACTGTGCGGGCCAGTTGGTCGAGTGCTAATGTTGTGGGATTGATACCTGCTGGCTCTCAAGACATAGTTAAAACCACATATCAAAACATTATGAAATCAAAAAAACAAAGTCGGATAAAAACAGCAAAGTCAGATATAGCAACAAACTTTGACAGCAGTCAAACCTCATGCCATTGTGAAAAGGTGTGTTTGAAGACTGGATTTGAGTGTCAATATTACGAATGTTAGGTGGCAGAGAGTTCCAGAGGCGGGGTGCAGAACGGCTAAAGGCTCTAGATCCCATAGTAGTTAGGCGGGCAGAAGGGATGACAAGTTGGTTGGCAGAGGAGGATCTGAGACTACGGGAGGGAGTGTGAGTAAGAAGGAGTTCAGAGAGGTATGAGGGTGGTAGGTGATGGAGAGCCTTAAAGGTGAGAAGGAGAATCTTAAAATGAATACAGAATTTAATGGGAAGCCAATGTAGTTGTTGGAGAAGTGGAGTGATATGGTCAATGGAAGGAGTTCTGATAATGATACGAGTTCTGGACCAGTTGGAGTTTATGGAGAGATTTGTGTGGAAACCAAAGAGGATTGCAGTAGTCTGTACGGGATGTGACCAGGGGCGTCATTTATTAAAAAAGTACTTGAACGTCATCTTTGACTTTCACGTAAGCACATTTTTCTAAACGGACGTAAGCATTATTTATAAAACGGGCTGCGATGGTTTAAAATTGCGTACGTGCTTCCTTCTATAAATACCGACGCAGGTAAAATGAACGCAGGTGAATGAGGTTTGAATTAACGCCCTGTGATAGCGGCTCAATTACAGCGGCTGAATTAAGCAGGAAGCGTCTGGAAGCGGGAGAGGGCAGAGAAGGGTGGCTTCTTGGTAAGTTGCATTTGTAACGTTTGATCATGACAACTAACCAGGCAAATGCTTGTACTCAGTAGGCTACTCAAGTTGTAAAAGAAAATCAGGGGAGGTGGTGGATTTTATCATATGAGGACAATTTTAGCATCCCCTCAGCGTCAGTGACTTCAGTGTCAGTAACTTGGTAAAAATGTATAGGAATAGATTCTGCAAATCTTCTGTATAGGAATAGATTCTGCAAATCTTCTAATAAAGTTTTCAATCAATCAAAAAAAAAGGGGGACGATTTTGACTGTTTTTATTTCAGGGGGGATGCCATCCCCCCTCATCCCCCCTCAACTCGAGTGCTGCTTATACTGTAATAATATAATGGTCTTATTCTTATCAGGTGACATTGAAAACATGGCTGCGAACTCCCTTTGCGAACTCCCAGACACTGGAGAAAATCCAGTATAATTTAGCGCATGGCCGGGCAAGATCCGTTGTGGAACGCACTATGTTCGCATGTTGAAGGGGAGCATAACCAGTAGGTAATGTGCGTACGCAAGGTAATATAGTAATATATTTATTTATATATATATATATATATATATATATATATATAAAGTAATATAGTAATATTAGCGATGTTTAGCTTAGCTTAGTTTAACAGAAGTAACTTCACTTTTAACATGACTTCCCGTGGTCGTAGAGGGCTGGTTGACGGCTTAAAATGACCGTGTAGCCCTGTAGACCTTATCCAGCTATAGTCTTGTGTTTCTACCCCGGGCATAGCCGGTGTTATTCACGGACAAACACTCCGTGGTAGAGTGGTTCTAGTACACTGCCGTAGGTAACACATAGAGAGGCTCTATACACTGACATAGGTAACACATAGAGAGGCTCTATACACTGACATAGGTAACACATAGAGAGGCTCTATACACTTTATTTATATTGCTAATACTACGATCGTTTCCACGGTCAAATCGACTCACGTTGGAATTGTATAAATCACTACGTTGACGTGGTTTTCTACGTACGACACGGGTAAGATCAAAATTTGATCTAAGTACTTTCTATAAATGAGACCCCATGGCATGGACAAGAATGGCGGTGCTCGTGGGTGTAAGTGATGGACGGAGACGATTAATGTTGTGTAGGTGGAAATATACAGACCGAGTGACATTGTTGATGTGTGATTCAAAAGATAATGTGCTGTCCAGGATGACACCCAGACTCTTAACCTGAGGGGAAGGGGAGACTGTGAGTGAGGTTTAGCCAAGGTGGATTTAGTGCTAACGAGGAGAACCTCTGTTTTGGGAACATGGCGCGCTATGGCCTGCAGGGGGAGCCAGACTGTGGTGGTGTGTGGATGATGGAGTTGATTGACACAGGTGTCCTCAGTTAGACTCATCATCCAAATAGCTTTTTAACCTGAGAGAGAGAGAGAGAGAGAGAGAGAGAGAGAGGGCGCCAGGGCGCCGAGGCGCAGTGCGGTCTACGACTGACTAGCGCGGTTATTATTGGGACTTTGCTGATTATTATTTGCTGAGAATTTCACCAGCATGCCTGAGGTGGTGTGCTGAGCAGTGTGTAAGAAATAAACGGGCGACGCCCAAACTGTTCCTCCGTGTCGACCTCCCTCTGTGCCTTGAATCTGCTACACTCTGTTTTATCACTGTTGTTTTAGGAAGTTGATTGAGAACCAGGATTTGATTTCCTGCAAACAGTCAGAGAGGTAAGTGGGTGGGAGGGTGGAATTTGGCTTAGTGGATAGGTAGAGCTGGGTGTCATCTGCAATGAAACTGAGGTCCAAATTTCCTCAAGATATTGCCAATGGGTAGGAGGTAATAGGAGGTGAATAGGAGGGGGCCCAAAACAGAGTTTTGTTCAGGGCTGATCCCCCTGAGCTGGCCACCTCTGGCGAGGGTGTATAGTGTGATGGCCGAAACACCCCATGACCTGGAGGAACACTACTGATGATGCGTCCGAAATTAAACCTAACCCCAGCCCCCTAACCCCCCCCCCTGCATGAACCACTCACCACCAAGACGACACACACTCACACACACACACACACACTCTCACGTACGTGCCTGCACAAAGGAATTTACATCTTATCCTGTGTTTCATAAATCTTACATTTACATTTTACATTCTTGGCATTTAGCAGACGCCTTATTCCAAAGCGACTTAAAATCGATACATTTGACTAAGCAAGTGAATCATCAATTAACCAGTGCTAGCAGGAAGAGTAATCTAGCTCAGGCCAGGGGCCATTGGCAGTCGTCGTGAATTTATAGACACTGGAGAGACAGTACAAGGGGGGCAGTAGAAGTCTTAAGAGGCATAGTATTGGGGAAAAGCAGGTGTCTCAGGAGACGCAGTGCTGGGGAGTAGTAATGTCTCAGGAGGAGCAGTTAAAGTGTAGCCTGAAGAGATGGG
>NC_137682.1:25870789-25900789 GCF_963989245.1 Nansenia antarctica | reverse complement strand
TGAAGACTTTCAGCTTTAATTTAAGGGGTTGAACAAACATATATGAAATATTTAGGAATTACAACCATTTTTATACACAATCCCCTATTTTCAGGGGTTCAAATGTAACTGGACAAATTAACAAAATCATCAATGAAATGTTCCTTTTGAATATTTGTCAAGAATCCTTCGCAGGCAAAGACTGCCTGGAGTTTGGAAGCCATGGACGTCACCAAAATGCTGGGTTTCCTCCTTTGTGATGATTTGCCAGGCCTTTACTGGAGCTGTCTTCAGTTGTTGTTGGTTCGTGGGTCTTTCTGCCTTTAGTAATATGTTCAGCAAGTGAAATGCATGCCCAATCGGGTTGAGATCAGGTGATTGACTCGGCCATTGCAGAATTTTCCACTTATTTGGCTTAAAAACCTCCTGGGTTGCTTTCGCAGTATGTTTTAGGTCATTGTCCATCTGTACTGTGAAGTGCCGTCCAATCAACTATGCTGAATTTGGCTGAATCTGAGCAGACAGTACATCCCTAAACACTTCAGAATGCATCCGTCTGCTTCTGTCTTCTGTCTGTCACATCATCAATAAACACTAGTGACCCAAGCCATTAGAAGCCATGCATGCATGCCCATGCAATCACACTGCCTTCACCTTGTTTTACAGATGATGTGGTATGCTTCAGATCATGAGCCGTTCCAGGCCTTCTCCATAATTGTTTTCTTCCCATCATTCTGGTACAGGTTGATCTTAGTTTAATCTGTCCAAAGAATACTGTTCCAGAACTGGGCTGTTTTTTTTAAAATGTTTTTATAGCAACGTTTAATCTGGCCTTTCTTTTCTTGAGGCTTATGAATGGCTTGCACATTGTGGTGAACTCTCTGTATTTGTTTGTGTGAAGCCTTCTCTTTATGGTAGACTTAGATAATGATATGCCTACCTCCTGGAGACTATTCTTCACTTAGCTGGATGTTGCCATCCACCACTGTTGTCTTCTATAGACATCCAGACCTTTTTGTGGTGCCGAGCTCCCCAGTGCGTTATCTTTTTCTCAAAATGTAACAAACTGTTGATTTGTCCACTCCTAATGTTCCCGCTATCTCTCTGATGGATTTCCTCTTTTTTGCAGCCTAAGGATGGCCTGTTTCAATTGCATTGAGAGCTTCCGTTGACAGAAACAGGCTTTTACCTGCTTAATTGATAAAGAAATAATGAAGGAATAGCCCACACAGGTCCATGAAACAGCTGTTGAGTCAATTGTTCAATTACTCTTGGTCCCTTGAAAAAGAGGGAGCTACATATTAAAGAGCTGTAATTCCTAAACCCTTCCTTCAATTTGGATGTGAATACCCCTACCCAAAAGCTGAGAGTCTGCATTTCAAGCCCATATTTATATAACTGTAACTTGAATATGTTTTGGTAAACAGCATTCTGTCAGTGTCCAAATATGGACGTAACTGTATGTATCTGGCCGTCTGGCTCATCAGCAGAATAGTCTTCACCTGGTTGACATAAGTGGTTGGGCTATGAGACCAGGCGCCCTCATTAGGGAGACCTCTCTCCAGGTCGACACATGTTGTTTTGTTGGGCATTTCTTTTGTATGGCTTTATTGTTTTCACACCTTACAACACCCCTCATTCATACATACACGCATCCACCCACTCACCATACTGATAACTGACGGACACACCTCATTATCATTTGTAAGTATTCTTTTTGCCTAGGTTAATAAATATAATTTGTTATTTCACTGATTCTGACATGTGGTCTAACCTTCTAGTCTCGACCCACAATCCGAGTCGTGACATCCTACATTGCCTTTACTCTTCTGTTGAGCCACTCTGTTAATAGTTAAGTGAAAGCTTGTTAAGATATTATCTGATGATCTTTAGATGTTACAGAGTAACAAGGACTGAGATACAGAATGAGCATGACCTGATTTTCTCCGTCTGGCAGGTCACACACACACGCATGCACACATGCACACACACACGCACGCACACATGCACACACACACACACACACACACACATGCACACACACACACACACACACATACACACACACACGCACGCACACACACACACACACACACACACACACACACACACTACAGAATGCACCCCTAAGGATCTGCTCTAAATAAAGGCTTCAATTAAAACAGTTAATGGGTCAGCATTGTATTATCCCATCTGAGTATAGGGAGTTGGCTCAGTGTGTTATGAGTTAGTGTCTCAGATTGTGTGTGAAACACAAGCTCAAGCTGAAGTTAAACATCTGAAACAATCTGATTTAATTTTCTGACACACTTCAGTACTTTTTACTGAGGTAAATGACTGGGGTTTAAATCAAAGACTCAATAGCTTTTAATCAAATCAAATCAAATCTAATCTAATTTTACTTTATTTATATAGCACCTTTCGTGTTCAATTGCAATGCAAGGTGCTTAACAATGAAGTGAAAATACAACAATAAATTAAGTCACACACTCAATAGAAATGCACAGATTTGAGTGTGCAGATGCTGCTTTTTTGGACTATATTGATACACTTCAGTTCCAGCACCTCAGCTAAAGCGGGGTACACACATAAAGATTATCTGCCCGATTTTTGCCCTGATTTTCCCCCTTCCGACCAAAGACAGAAAACACCCGATTATTGGATGGCTCTAAAGATTTTCCTATAACATTATCCTGTGGTGTGAGGTGTGTTAAGGGTCAATCTCTCCCGACAATCTGCTCGGAAAATGGTCGTGTCGTTCAATACTTACGACCAAAAATCCTAGGGTTGCCAGATGGACTCGTTTTTTGGGGGGTGGAATTAGCGGTTTTAGACTGTGGTTAGGGTGGAAAATGTCATTCCCATCTGGCAACCCTGCTCGCGAGTCCGACTATGACGTGGATGGAATGTAGCCAATCAAGAAGCGAGCTGACTTCTTCTTTTCGTTATTCTGCACTTTATTTGCCCTGTCGCACATGGTTGCTTTCTTTAAATAAATGTGGAATAATACTATTGTGCAATATGACAACCCTAGTCGTCTGTCTGTACAGTATAGTACAGTGGATAGTGTACATAGCCTTTATTTATGTAAACCAGCTCCTTCCCTTCTTGTGATTTTTTTTCTAAAAGTATTTTTTTTTTCTTTCCTAACACCAGGGGAGCCACCCCTCCTAAATGTCGTTGTTTGGTACCTGTACTGTAGCAATGACAATAAAGTCCATTCATTCCATTCATTCATACAGGTCAGTCAGGGTACTACGTTAGATAATAATAATAATAATAATAATAATAATAATAATAATAATAATAATAACTTTATTTGTATAGCGCTTTTCCTGCAAACGTTGCAGCTCAAAGTGCTTTAATCATTATATAATCTTAATTTAATTATTTTGTAATTTAAAGGCAATATAAAAGGATGGGTTCACGCGAGATTTCTGGCTTGGGGAACGAGACTCTAGAGAGTCTGGAGTCTGTCGTAACCATAATCTTTATGTCTGTGGGGTGCTAAAATGGGACAATCGGCGCACACCACACACAATACGATCAAGGCTGTTCAATCAATCAATGTGTGGGGTCTGTCGCAGATAACAAATCGGTTAAGATTTTGAAAATCCTTATGTGTGTACCCCGCTTAAGTCTGATCACAGATGAGCAGTGGTATTTTCAGCATTTTCAACATTTTCAACTAAAGACAATGAAAAATGGACACCAATAAAAACAAACATATTTTGACATAAATAGCAATGAATAATCAATATAAAAGTGCAAAATATTCCAAATAAATGAAGTGAACACTTAAGTAAAACTGTTGGTTATGATATTGTCGAATATTTTCTCTGTTTCAGTGATAAAGAAGAGGTGAAAACTTCTGGCCCAGGTTTAAAAGTATTTATTCAAAAAAGGTCGGGTCTTCAGATTACAGGCACACTAAACAGTCACAGTCGAGATAGTCAATAGAGCAGGCCGCTCGCGCCTCTGCACAGAAGTCTTATAGCCCTCCTCCTAGGCCTCTGATTGGCCCAGACCCTCGGGGGCGTGCATATGCGTGTGTGTGTGACTGCGCATGCGCAACAATTCGTGTGTGTGTGTCAGCACATGTGCGACAACTCGTGTGTGTGTGTCAGCACATGTGCGACAATTGAGATCGTTTGTAAATGAAATAATAAAGTATTCAATAAAGTGTATTTGAGGTAATAAAAATATACGTGTAATATGTGTAAAATATACGTGAATATAAGAAGGCCATTAATGTGTAAAAATATACTACACATCCCCCCTCGGACCACCCAGAGGGTGTTCCGAAACTAAATGATCACATAAACCAAAACAAAAACACAAACCCCACATATCACAGCTAAGAAAATATAAAAAAATTAAAAAAATCAAAAATCAAAAAACAAAAAATAAACAATAACTAATAAGAACCCAAAGACATCATGCAAAAAATAGAAATCAACCAATAACAAAAAGAATCTTGAAAATAACAACCACAATAATTATTATTCTCCACGACACAGCAATTCTCAAGATAATCTTATTCAAATACTTCTAAAATGGCACATGCTTCTTACTAGGCCCTGTGTGTCCACTAAGCCTGCCTCCATCTACACAAAGGAAGAAATTGGCGCCAACTCAGACATGCATTCACACACAGAAAAAATAGCGCCCTTTCCAACTAGCGGCCTTGTTCGCAGGTCTGACATGCGTTTCAGACAAAGAAATAATATGGCGCCCTTTTCAACTAGCCACGTTTTTCCTCCGTGCTCCCAAGTAATTTAACAATGCATATCTCTAAAATAGCGCTATTTTCTGCTCACTAGCACGGACTCTGCTCTTTCAAACTAGGAATTCCAATTCCATACCATTTGAATAAAGCTATCTCCTGAGCTTTTACACTCCACCAGACTATTGCCTGACACAAATCACATTTATTAGCCTGCTAGAAAAACGTCTTCCCCTAGCTTGTGCTAATACCTTGTTCTTACAACAAGACTACAGCAGCTGTTCTCTGCTATACCACAATAATAACCACATACACGATAAAAATCGTACAATTAAAACACTTTTCTCAATACAGGCTTTATAACCCGGCTCTCTCTGACTAATCTCGACCCAGTTATATATTAAAGAGGATCCGTTTAAAATATAGCCCATTCGATTTACACAGTCTAATTTGCACAACTTCGCCTTGTACTTACCGTTCCCCTGAAGAGATGCAAAACGACCGATCCAGAGCTATTAAAAAGGGTCCCTTCGTGGTTGCCACTTATGTCGAATATTTTCTCTGTTTCAGTGATAAAGAAGAGGTGAAAACTTCTGGCCCAGGTTTAAAAGTATTTATTCAAAAAAGGTCGGGTCTTCAGATTACAGGCACACTAAACAGTCACAGTCGAGATAGTCAATAGAGCAGGCCGCTCGCGCCTCTGCACAGAAGTCTTATAGCCCTCCTCCTAGGCCTCTGATTGGCCCAGACCCTCGGGGGCGTGCATATGCGTGTGTGTGTGACTGCGCATGCGCAACAATTCGTGTGTGTGTGTCAGCACATGTGCGACAACTCGTGTGTGTGTGTCAGCACATGTGCGACAATTGAGATCGTTTGTAAATGAAATAATAAAGTATTCAATAAAGTGTATTTGAGGTAATAAAAATATACGTGTAATATGTGTAAAATATACGTGAATATAAGAAGGCCATTAATGTGTAAAAATATACTACAATATTGAGTGGGTTCTTCATCGTTAACATTTTTTTCATATGCAACAACAACAAAAAACACTTGTTTTGCTCGATAGCAAGGTTTCACAATTCCCAGCATGCAGACCTTTTCACCAAGCCGTGACACAAATGACTTCAGCAACTGGTTTATCAGTTGATCTGTCTGCTGTCACACAAGGAAATTATAGTATAGGAAATATTGGATTAGATTAGATTAGATTCACTTTATTGTCATTACATAGTACAAGACAATGCAACGAAAATATTGTGCGTCTAACCAGAAGTGCAACAAATAGCAATTATATTGCAGTGATAAGTAGCAGTATTTACTGCAGTATTTACAGTAAAGTGCAAATGGTAGCATGATGTGCAATGTCATACCATGTCATACAATGGTGACTGGATGTATATGCGCAGTGGTATATATACAATGTGCAATTGTACAGGCTATGATACATATTATGATACAAATATGAGGCATGGTAGAACAGTGTAACCAGTGTAGCACAGTAAAAGAGAATAGATTAAAATAGGATGGATTAAGAGAATGCTAAGATAAAAAGGTAAGTATTGAGATTTATTTTAAAGGTGTTTACAGATCGTGACACCCTCAGCTACTGTGGCAGGCTGCTCCAGAGGTGAGGACTATAGACACTAAATGCTGCCTCCCCCTAGTTCTTTGTCCTCACCCAGGCAACAACTAAAAGGCCAGTGCCAGAGAACCTGAGTGATCGAGAGGGAGCATATTCAAAGCATGTCTGCCAAGTATTCAGACGCTGGTCATGTGATCCAGTGATTTGAACACCAATAAAGGGACTAAAACTGACAGACAACCAATGAAGGGACTTTGTGACAGGTGAGATGTGTGCACTCCAGTTGAGATACATATACATATATATATATATATATATATATATATATATATATGTTACGGTACATGTGGGAAGACGGTACATGTGGGAAAACTAGGGTTAGGGTTAGGTGCTACGTCGACTTGGTACATGCTGGCATGTCTAACCCTAACCCTAATCCTATCCCTAACCCTAACCCTACCCCTAACCCTAACCGTAGCACCTTAGCACCTAACCCTAATCCTAGTTTTCCCACATGTACCGTCTTCCCACATGTACCGTAACATATACAGTATATATATATATATATATATATATATATATATATGTATTTCAACACACATATTTGTTTAACTTGGCACTTCTAGTGTAAATGGGATCTTTAAATGAAGACATAAAGACATTACTGTTGACATACTGTACTACATCTGACTCTCCTGCTCTAATCAAAACAGATAGAACATTGTGACATGCTTGTATATTTAATCCATTGGATCAGAGCAAGAGTATTGTTTGTGGGCTACATGGGCTTATTGTTCATGCACCTATTCGTATAGCCCTGCAGGAGCTCAGCATAGGAGAGTTGTCAGTTTCATTACACACACACACACACATACACACACACACACACACACACACACACACACACACACACACACACACACACACACACACACACACACACAGCAGATGTCAGTCCTTGGCTGGGAATGAGCAAGAGACAGCAGCGATGACCTTGTTATTTCATCCCTCTTGCTCTTGATCAGAGAAGTGACTTCGAGTGGTGTGCTTGATCATGAAGTATGATCCCAGACAAAAGGGGAGGAAAAACAGCCCAAAAAAAGACCATGGAGAGAGAGAGAGAGAGAGAGAGAGAGAATGCAACACCTGTCAGTGAGTCTGTCTCTCTAACAAACCACACACACACACACACACACGCACACACACACACAAACACCTACCACCTGTCCAGGCGATAGAGGGACTCTTCGGCTGAGATGAGTAGAGATCTGTCCCATTCATCTCTAACGTAAACAAGGCCAGTTGCTAGAGGTTGCTGGAACATTGCCGTGGCTCCCAAGAGAACTATTGCAGATTGCGTCTGTGTGTGTGTGTGCGTGCGTGCGTGCGTGCGTGCGTGCGTGCGTGCATGTGTGTGTGTAAGGGTGTTATGTGTGCATGACAGAGAGAGGGAGAACTGCAGCAGATGGGGCAGACACCAGGACCACCCGTGACAGGTGGCTAATGAAACCCAGGGAGTAAAATGCACACATACAAACATGCACACACATACACACTTGCGCACACACACACACACACACACACACACACTCGCACACACACACACACACACACACACACACACACACACACACACACACACACACACACACACACACACACAATTGCCAATTTATACCTCCACACTTTTTTTCTCCATCAAATCCGCAGGAGATGATGGGAAAAAACATAGCCTAACATTTTCATTGCACAGATGCTTTGGGTAAAATACACATCTAGGCTAAGTGTTGTTCTTCTACTTTCACAGCAAAGCTTGAGGTAGTTAAATGATGCATGCTTACTTAGTTTCCTCATGAGTGCAATCATAACATAAGTAAGTAGATATAGAATAAAAACAGCACACGATGGCGCAATACAAGTACAACAAAATCAATAACAACATTTAACACTAATTGTCTCAACAATACTTTACTTGTAAATATACTTTAGACATACTTTACATTTAGGACGTGTTCAAAAGCAAGGACTGTGTGTTCATCTAGTTGTGTAGTTATGTGTTTTTAGCATTTCAATGTTCTCTCAGCATGTTGTGATGTTATAAATACGCAGTTAGACGTTCATAGCGATGTACCACTGTTAGCTGCTAGCTGTTAGCAGCGTTTGTAGCTGTGGCTGCGGTTAAAGACACTTTTCTCCCATTCTGTGTTTTAGGTGCACCAACATTCAAATACGAGTGTCGTCTCCAATCTTTTTTCGATTTCAATGTATGACACATCGTTTGAAAGCTTACAATCTGTAGTTTCAGACTATGTCAAAAACTAAAAAATGACCTAGGCAACTGGTTTATGGTTTGACCAGCTGGTGTCACATATAGGCTTACCCATTGCATCCGTAATGGCAATATCAGCAACCTAGACAGACAAACAATAACGGTTATTTGCATGATCAAAGCAATTGCATTTGAATAGAAGCATTCAGAAATCATCAAAACTGAGCTGAGATATTATAATAAAGTAAAACAAAAACGGATTCCTCTAAACTGTTTGTCATGCATTTATTTATTCCAACATTAATCATGATTACTTACAACCTATTATTGTGATTAACATGCTTAATCGATTGACACACTATACAGTTGGGTAAAAAAAGTATTAGTCAGCCACCAATTGTGCAAGTTCTCCCACTTAAAAAGATGAGAGGGGCCTGTAATTTTCATCATAGGTACAACTATGAGAGACAAAATGAGAAAACAAAATCCAGAAAATCACATTGTCTGATTTTAAAGAATTTATTTTCAAATTATGGTGGAAAATAAGTATTAGGTCAATAACAAAAGTTCATCTCAATACTTTGTTATATATGTTGGCAATGACAGAGGTCAAACGTTTTCTGTAAGTCTTCACAAGGTTTTCACACACTGTTGCTGGTATTTTGGCCCATTCCTCCATGCAGATCTCCTCTAGAGCAGTGACGTTTTGGGGCTGTCGCTGGGCAACACAGACTTTCAACTCCCTCCAAAGATTTTCTATGGGGTTGAGATCTGGAGACTGGCTAGGCCACTCCAGGACCTTGAAATGCTTCTTACGAAGCCACTCCTTCGTTGCCCGGGCGGTGTGTTAGGGATCATTGTCATGCTGAAAGACACAGCCACGTTTCATCTTCAATGCCCTTGCTGATGGAAGGAGGTTTTCACTCAAAATATCACAATACATGGCCCCATTCATTCTTTCCTTTACACGGATCAGTCGTCCTGGTCCCTTTGCAGAAAAACAGCCCCAAGGCATGATGTTTCCACCCCCATGCTTCACAGTAGGTATGGTGTTCTTTGGATGCAACTCAGCATTCTTTCTCCTCCAAACACGACGAGTTGAGTTTTTACCAAAAAGTTATATTTTGGTTTCATCTGACCATATGACATTCTCCCAATCCTCTTCTGGATCATCCAAATGCTCTCTAGCAAACTTCAGACGGGCCTGGACATGTACTGGCTTAAGCAGGGGGACACGTCTGGCACTGCAGGATTTGAGTCCCTGGCAGCGTAGTGTGTTACTGATGGCAGCCTTTTTTACTTTGGTCCCAGCTCTCTGCAGGTCATTCACTAGGTCCCCCCATGTGGTTCTGGGATTTTTGCTCACCGTTCTTGTGATCATTTTGACCCCACGGGGTGAGATCTTGCGTGGAGCCCCAGGTCGAGGGAGATTATCAGTGGTCTTGTATGTCTTCCATTTTCTAATAATTGCTCCCACAGTTGATTTATTCACACCAAGCTGCTTACCTATTGCAGATTCAGTCTTCCCAGCCTGGTGCAGGTCTACAATTTTGTTTCTGGTGTCCTTTGACAGCTCTTTGGTCTTGGCCATAGTGGAGTTTGAAGTGTGACTGTTTGAGGTTGTGGACAGGTGTCTTTTATACTGATAACGAGTTCAAACAGGTGCCATTAATACAGGTAACGAATGGAGGACAGATGAGCCTCTTAAAGAAGAAGTTTGTGAGAGCCAGAAATCTTGCTTGTTATTAGGTGACCAAATTTACGAATTAATTCATAAAAAATCCTACAATGTGATTTCCTGGATTCTTTCCCCCCATTCTGTCTCTCATAGTTGAAGTGTACCTATGATGAACATTACAGGCCTCTCTCATCGTTTTAAGTGGGAGAACCTGCACAATTGGTGGCTGACTAAATACGTTTTTGCCCCACTGTGTATATATATATAAAGTCCTTAAAAAAAGTTGGAAACGTTATTTCGGCCGATTATTCCTCCCCTTTAATAATACCAATTGGTATTGTTTTGTATATGGTTGGAAAGCCTGATTAGTCACCTTTACAACGAGGTACAACTTGTAAGGATCATGCTCATCGTGGAAGGAGCAACACAGCTAAACGTGTGGGTAGAGGCCCAACATTTTTTGCCAAACTCCCCTGCAAAACAGAACTTGTCATCATTGAAGGCAATCTAAATGCAGTGAGATATCGGAATGATATTCTGGAGCCAGTGGCGATCCTATATCTCCAGAATCTGGGACCAAACTCCATCCTCCAGGATGACAATGCTCGCCCCCACAGAGCCAGGACCAGAGTGACCAACGCAACCATGTTGGCTGACTTGCGGCAAATCCTGGTTGAGGAATGGGATGCCGTCCCACAGCAGTGTGTGACCAGGCTGGTGACCAGCATGAGGAGGAGGTGCCAAGCTGTTGTGACTGAGTATGGATCTTCCACACGCTTCTGAGGTCCCTGACAGTGTAAAATGAATAAAGTATAAAAAGTATAAAAGTGTTGTTTTTTCCTCATTACTGTGGGAGAGTGCAATTATCCAATCCACCAAGCAACTCAAAACGAGAGTGAATACCAACAGAAGAATATTGCAGGGGATTTTGGCAAAAAATGTTGGGCCGCTACCCATAAACATCCACCAACAGATGCAGGAAAAATCACACAAACTACATTTACATGTTTGGCATTTAGCAGACGCCTTATTCCAAAGCGACTTACAGTCAATACATTTGACTAAGTAAGTGAATCATCAATCCACCAGTCGTAGCAGGAGAAGTAATCCAGCTCAGGCCAGCAGCTATTGGCAGTCAACATGCTTTTTTAATTGTTATAGTAGACACTGGATAAACAGTACAAGGGGGTAGTAGAAATCTCAGGAGAAACAGTAAGGGGGAGCAGGTGTCTCTGGAGACACAGTGCAGGGGGGTAGTAGATGTCTCAGGAGGAACAGTTAACACTTCAAGCGCGACACTGTTTCACCTACTTTAAGCACGCCCTCAATGTCAAAAGACCCCCCCACTCTTTACAGTGAGAAGCTGTGTACTGACGCACAATGATCGCTGGATGGCGCCGCTTGTACATTAGTCTGGCTCTGCAGCCTGAAATGACTTGAAACTCTGAAACCAAGGAGTCATGAGGCTGAGAAAGAAAAGGTCCAAAGCGTGGCTTCATGTCACACAAGAAGAGAACAATTACAACATCACTACATGTTAAAATGCATATGAGATGCAGGGGAAATTATTAGCGCAATCTGACATGACTACAAATTCTCATGCAACATGGAACAAATTAAATGATATATATATGTTACGGTACATGTGGGAATACGGTACATGTGGGAAAACTAGGCTTAGAGTTAGGTGCTAGGGTGCTACGGTTAAGGTTAGGGTTAGGTTTGGGGATAGGGTTAGGGATAGGATTAGGGTTAGGGTTAGACATGCCAGCATGTACCAAGTCGATGTAGCACCTAACCCTAACTCTAGTTTTCCCACATGTACTGTAACATATTATATATATATATATATCCTACCTACATACCAGCCATCTCCTCCTATCACCCACACTACCCACCTACATACCAGCATAAAGGCTGACAATCTGTACTATAACCTCATATTAATAGTTTGATTTCAAATCCAAACGTTTGGAGTATATACGATGCTGGTTGCTTTTATGGATCGTGGTTATTCTTCGGCTTTTTTTAGCATGTTTTGGAAATGGTTTCATGTATTGTCATATTATAAGAATATCCTTCTTCTCTATTCCTGTCATAAACATGTGGCACATTTTTTGACACATTGATACAACAATTACAACGACTATATTACAACAACAATTACAACGACTATAATTCATTATTTTATTGAAAAGATAATGGTAATCGGTTTGGGTCAGGGTTTCCGTTCATGAGCTTTGTCTTAGTTTCTTTGTGTTGGTATACGATTCATTGAAAAGGGGCTCAATGGATACAGGTGACACATTTGAGTGACTTAAGGCTTCTTCACATCTCTCTTTTGATGTAGCCTGCCAGGTGGGTCCCCGTGACCCTGTGCTTGAGAGAGTCATAGACCTTCCGTTGGCGCCCTTGCTGATCACTTTGGCACAGATCTGGCTGTGTTGGGAAGAAGCTCCTGCTGCAGAACTCACACTGCAACACGCTGGAGTCAGGAGCACTGACAGCCTGTTGGGTCCCACCTCCATGACCCTTCATGACCTCAGATCTCTGCTCCTCCTCCTCTACGGCGTTCAATGTCATCTTGTTAGCCTTCTTCATTTCAACACCTCCTGTGTCTTTCACCTCCCCTCCTTTTGTCTCCCACTCTCTCCTCATCTGGTTGATCTCCTGGATGGAGCTCTCCAACTCCGCCTGCTTGTCCTCCAAGGTCAGGCCGAGGTCACCCTCTCCCTCTCCCAGCAGAGTCATCTGCTGGATGACTTTCCTCAGCTCAGCCCTCAGGTAAGTGTCAACTTTCTTAAACTGCAGGTCGAAGGCCGCTCTTTATCGGGCCATCAGTCTCTCACGTACCTCACCGACGGCACTGCTCTGCTGTGTGTGGTTCTTGGTGAGCCGCCTCCGAGCCTTTGGAGCGAGAGGTGGTTTACCTGACGGTATAGCTGGGCAAAGGGATCCAATCTTGGCACCGGTTCCTTCAGCCAGCGGCTCATTGTGTATTGTAGCACATATGATGTCCTTTTGAGCACTGCTTGCCCTTATTGGAGGGAGCTTATCGAATTCACAGCCTGACCTATTGGACTCGGGATCCATACCCCCAATGGATATGGCATCAGGGAGGTAGACATCCTTGTCACTGCACGTCGTCCTCACCTGTATAGGTGAGTATAATAATAATAATAATAATAATAATAGTAATATAGAGTAAATATATACAGATACAAATATGTACAGATATACAGATTTTATTAATTAAATCTTGTCCCACTGCCATGGAAGAGCACCAGCCTCAGAGTTCAGATAATTGCATAGGATGTCTCTGTTTCTTTTGGAATGCTGGGTTGCGTTGGTGTAGCGTGGCAGTGCAGCTTGGGGAAGGGTAGGGCCGGTGTTACGAAGGCCTCCCAGATTGCAGGGGACATGCATGTACTGTAGGTGTCACCACACTCATCGTAGAGGAAGTTGTGCAGCGCACAGCAGGCCAGGACGATCTTGACCAGTCTCCGGCGGCAGGTGTATGTGTGTCAAGAACACACGCCAGCAGTTTGATAGGATGCCAAAGACATTTTCCACCACTCTGCTGCCCAGCCTGTAGTTAAAGATCCTCCGCTCTTGTGAGAGACCTCGGCTGGGGTTGGGTTTGAGGATGTACTCCTTCAGTGGGAATGCCTCATCCGCAACTATGGCGTATGGTGAGAGCTGCTGGGTTCCTGGAAGTGGTGCTGTGGCTGGAATGTTGACTGTCTTCTGCTCAAGGGACTCATGAAGTGAGCATCCCCTGAAAACCCCACCATCTGACACTCGGCCATTGCACCCTACATCTACATACACAAATCTGTTGCTGCTATCAGCCGATCTGCCAACCTTGCGATCATAAGACCCCAGCTCTACCTCCTGCACCACAGCCGCCCCAGTAAGTAGGGAGGGGCTCTTCTCTTTGCCGCACGGTAGGCGAGCACCAGGGTCTTCAATCTGATGCGAGCTGCTACCTGGAGCCAGGAAGAGCAGCTCAGTCTTGTTAAGGTTGAGCTTGAGGTGGTGGGCTGACATCCAAGCAGAAATGTCTGCAAAAGGCAGTGGTAGGAGAAAGCATGGGAAGAAACTACTGAGGCAAGTGTAGAGGGAGAACAGTAACAGCTCTAGAATGGGTTAAAGCCAAAGCCAGCTTTCTAGCCACACTATCTGCATCCTCCTCATTACACTACTATTGAGCCTTGCATGACCCAGGGCTCAAAGGAGGTTAAGCAATGGAGGAAGACTCGAGGAGTCCTTCTCCAGAAGAGAGCTGCGGTCCAGTCTCTGCCTGTAGACTGGTAACCACAGAATAGAGGCATGATCAGATGGGGGCCGATGTAGCCATCTCGAAAGCTAGTGTAAACATTATCCAGTGTGTTGTCAGCTCGTGTGGGGTAGGATATGTGTTGGCGGAACTCTTCTCAGGTTGACTAGGTTGAAGTCTCCAGTCACAATCAAGGTTACCTCTGGATGTGTCATTTCCTGCTTGTTAACTATCCCATACAATTCTTTGAATGCAAGAGTAGTGTCGGCCTGGGGTAGGATGTAGACAGCAGTTATGATGGGGAAAATTCTCAAACATCATGTGCTCTAGGTCAGTGGGAACAGAGAGTTGAGAGTGTCTCTACATCAGCACGCCAGTTGTTGATCATGAAGCACACCCCTCCCCCCTTGAGCTTACCCGAGTCTATTGTACCGTCCTGTCGATGAATACAATAGCGATCCAGAATAGTTCCGTCTGGTATTGATGGGGAGAGCCAGGATTCAGTGAAGATAAGGGACAATGCCGTTCGTCCAACTTATTGTCCAGTAACTCAGAACTGCTCAGACAGTTCTCATGGCAACTCAGCCTCATTAGAACTCTGACTCTTCTCTCTCTCCAACGGATGTATTGCTTTGCCAGATGTGAGCTCTAAAGCCATCATGGCCAGAATAAGAAATAACATTTATGTTATATCAATCCTGATCTGGTTATTGGTCAACTTCTAGGTCTCTTCTTGGTGACAGGCTGATGATTGGGAATTTCAGTCTGGAAGCTAGTCACCTCCTGACTTTACCTCTTTTCTCTCTCACAGCAGCACATACACTCTTGTTGCAGCACTCACAAATGCACATGCTCTTTTCCTGTAAGCCAGTGAGTGAATCCTGTCCAAGGTAGTGAGAGTTAAGCTCCCCTCCAGGCAAACGGACGGCAAAAGGACTGTCATTGTCTCTGACCATAGTTTTTAAAGTGATGGCCTGTGTGTGTGTGTGTGTGTGTGTGTGTGTGTGTGTGTGTGTGTGTGTGTGTGTGTGTGTGTGTGTGCGTTCGTGACTGCGTGCATGCATGCGTTAGTGAATGTCAGGTACCTTGCTCTTGTGGCTCATCAAATTCCCTGTAAGCCGTTTTTTACTGAGAGGCATCAAAGAGAGGACTGTCATTGTCTGAGGGGCAGGGAGACAGCGAGAGAAATGGAGAGAGGAGAAGAGAGAGAGGGCGAGTATGCCACAGCATGTTATCGCAGATAAAATTAAGTAATTGCAAGGGAAAGGAAAACGGGGCTGTTTCTCGGAGCTGTCTGCTCGCTGTCATGAACTAGTCACATTTCGACTTAGGCCTACAATAGGCCTTTCGTGGTCAACCAATCATTTCTCAGTAGAGTGACAGTGTCTTTTTCACAAGCACACAGATGCCGTTCAGTTAATGAAAGGGCATGGGTATTGGTGCAGTTTTAATTGGCTTTGTCACAAACAGCCACCCTCATCTCCTTCCGTTCTGCAGCTGAATGAAGGCCACAAGCCCGATAGGTCAGCGACGGATGAGTCATTCCTTCCCCTTCCACACCACTGGTGTTCTGCGAGGAAGACCCTGCTATTACTAACATTCAGTCAAACTGCCCTGAAGCAGCTGGACACACGCAACGCGGAAATGTATTTACATTTTTCTAAAGAAAAGTCTGATCATTACATCAGATCTATATGAGGACGAAAGCATTAGAACGTGTCATTATATTAAGCCAAAATGTATATATTTTGGTTTAATATATAAATAAATATATATATATAAATACAGTTGTCTAAATTCCTTGCCCTTAACCCTTGTGTGATGTTCACTTTTTGGACCCTTTCGTAGTGTTTGGGTCCAGTTGACCCGGGACATCATTGGGGTTTTAAAAGCACTTGTCTTGACATGGTGCTCCTAGTCCCAAGGGTGACCCATACAAGGGGGTATACTCAGGGCGCAAGAAAGCCCCAAAATAGCCCATCATATTAAAGGGTGCCTCCTGTGGGCACAAACAGGTACTGTACCCAATAATGCACAATAGCTACTGTGTACACATTCAAAAGTGCATATCTTTTGTTCTAGTGGATCTAGGGGGCTGCCCTTTGGAGAGGCTGGAGCACAGGATGCTTAGTAACAACCAAGTATCAGACCCCTGGGAATAGGTGGGGCCGAACGACAGCATGATGAGTAGAAGCGTTTTTACGCACATGATGCCCCTAACTGAAAATGCAAAATCCACTATAATAAAGACCTGGGTGTCATAAATCATACTTATCTAGGAAAAATGTTAATTAAACAATGTTTTCATTGCTGTTTATTATTTTGAATTTATATTCTCAATTGAATTTCACATTTATCTAATTATAATCAAAGCTGTAAAGAAAATACAGGTGATGAACAAGAATAGAAATGAAAGAACCAAACTAAGATTGTTTTTGCCAATAGCTATGAAATACATCTCTCAAAAATGTCTGCAAATGCTGAATCACAAAACACGAACGGAATGTACACTGTTTTCACTGTCACTGTCGAAATACAGTATTATGTCTGAAAAATCCCAAATAATTCTGAAATACCACTGGCTACAATTGTGTGTGCATGGGTATGCCTGTCTACACAACACATGAAGCACAGAATGTGACAGTGTGTGTACCTCAAATGTACTTTTTGCAGTTGCTGCATACATTCTGTACAGTGCAAGAAAATGTTAAAATGTTTACAATGTTGCACTTCAAAGGGTAAAAAGTGCGAGAGCAGACGGCTTCTTGGCACGGGAAAGCTCGAGCAGAGGTGTGTGAGTGAGTGAGTGAGTGAGTGTCAGTGTGAGTGTGTGTATGTTTCTGTGTGTCTCTGTGCATCCGGGCCTAAATGACCCGAAGATCTTATGAAGGACATACATGTGTTGGGGTATTGTAGGATGTGTAAAACATTTTTTTTTTCACTTTTACATGTTTTTCATAGAAAATAAGCCAAGGCCATGGAGTTTCATATTGATCAAATGTATTCTTGTACCATTTCTCACCAAGTAAAAATGTAAAACGGGTCCGGTTGACCCGAACACCACACAAGGGTTAAGTGGCTTTGACAGGTCTTAATCCTTTTTGTCGCTGCCTCTCAAACGAGAGTGCACGTCCATCCTTCTAAATGGACTTAGACAACACATGCATCATTTATATTCAATGTGTTAATGATGAGTAATTTTAGCCCACTATGGATTCAGATGTGTGTGTGTGTTCATGAAGCATACTATTTGAATGCATGCTTTCCCCCCCACCTGCTCCAGGGACAGTGCCAGGGTGGGGGCAGGGAGGGGATGTGGCAGGGTGGGGGCAGGGAGGGGATGTGGCAGGGATTTGGTGCCCATTAAGGGATGTTGTAAAGGGAACGAGGGAGGGAGCTGGTGTGTTGTTATCTTTCTATTTAAATAAGGCTTTTGACAGGGTGGAACATGTATTTTTGTAAAAAAAAAAAATATGGAGAATTTTGGGATTGGGACTGGTATGAGGTACTGGGTGGAATTGCTATATAAGAATGCTGTGAGTAAGGTAAGGTTTGATGGATTGTTGACTGACTCCTTCCCTTTGAGTAGATCAATAAGACAAGGGTGTCCACTGTCAGCATTATTATATAGTATATATGTGGAGCCATTGGCTGCGTATATTAACACTACAACAGCCGTGCCTATTTTACCTACTAGTAGAGCTGCCTTGGGGTCAAATAGACCCCCACTTTTATAATGTAAATCTGCTATTTACACACAGAGATCACTAGAGGGCACTTATTCTTTTAGCCTGCTTCCTACACAGAAAAACTGCAAAACAGCTTTATACTTCTTCTTCTTAGGCGTATGGGTAGTTGTTTTCCTCTCCACTCCACCAGGCTCGGGGCCGAGGGGCTACCCTTTTACCACCCCGAGACCTGGTTGAGGGGCTCACCCGGGCTATATTTCTGGACACCCCTCCAGAAGCCACGTCATCGTCTCGTCATCTAATACCGACAGACCATGCATCCCGTTGGGTGGGTGGTACACCGGGCAATCCAGGATAACATGGTCTGCGGTTTGGTCCTCTGTGCCACACTCGCACGACGCATTTGGGGCCAAGCCCCATCTGTGCATTGATGAGCAGAAACGCCCGACGACGGTCCAGAGACGATTGAGCCTCACCCAGGATAGCCTTGGCAAGTCCATCCCGAGGGGCTCAGGGCCGGCGACTGGGATGTGGTCGCGGAGTTTGGAGGTGTTTGCCTCCCACTCCGCGCGCCACATATAATCCGCCCATCCTGCCGCACTGATGTTAAGATCTCTGCATTGCTGCCTGAGATCCTGTGCGGCAGGCACAAATGGGTGTCTCGACTTGAGACGCCGGGAGGGCTCCGCTGTTATAGTGAGCCTATCATGGAGCAGATGGTTATTAAGCTCCACGGCCCGGCAGGCGAGACGTGCTGTGGCTCCCATGCGGCGGAGGCCTGCGGGCTGGATGCCTGCTAGGATGGGAAGGTTGTCCACGGGGGTAGGACGCAGGCATCCTGTCACAATGCGCAAGGCTTCATTTATAGGCGAGTCGATGAGGCGGGTGTGGGCACTGCGACACCATACTGGGGCGCAGTATTCACTAGTTGAATAAACGAAGCTTTATACTATCTCAACCTGAAGTGATTTTGAAAATGTAAGGATACTTGGTGGTAAAATGCACATATCTAGGAAAAGTCATGAAAGGAGGGTCCTGAAATTTGATAGAGTGCAAAGATAAAAAAAGAAATTACTCACAGGGGTCACCGTGACCCCTCAGGGCTCTTCTAGTGTTAAGGAGGAGAAGGACATTCATTTTCGATCCTGGACGGGATGAAGAATGACCGCTCCCCTTCACAGTTAGTGACGGGCAGAGTCAGAAATAGCCGCAGTGCCACATAAACATTTGGGAACATGGATTGCAGGTCACAATCGAGAATCACACGGAGCTGTCCTTGTGGGCTTATATCATCCTCAGGCTTCATAAATGATCTGAGCTGAATGAGTTAATCGCCTAAACTGTCATCTAGGTCAGATGGGTATGCCGATGACAGAACTTTTGCCTTTTCAATTAGGGAGGCATTGGACTCAGATGTAACACAGAAAAGCACATTGAATAAACTGCACCGGTGCCCGTAGGCCTCCAGACGGTTTCCGAGGCTCTGAATAAGCATGTCCATGGCAACATGGAAGGTCTCTCTCTGAAAGGTGCGTCTTCCATCAAGCTCAATATCCTGCTCTCCACTCTCGTCAGCAAAAGTCTTGCGTCTCTTTCTGCGATGGCTGTCATGTCTGTAAGTCTGGCTGACACCCGGTATACTCAGAGCTGCGCTTTCAAAACTCTTGAAAAGGTCTCTTTGTGCAGCTACAAAATCACGCAACGATTCAAGTGCCCTAACTGAGGTAAAAAGGGCTATGTCCCTTTTCTGTAAAATAGCGAAACCTTGATAAGAGGTTCCCAAAACTTAAACACCACCAACGCCATAAACAGCATCTCCAATGTATCCAGAGCGCAGCTGCTTCAGAGCGCATGTCCCTTTTTTCTGTCTCATCTGTAGACAAAATCCGAAGCTTCTCCTGTATCTTTTCATAATTTTGCCAGAGTGCTTTCGTTGAGTCAGCACAGCAACTTTGACTCATGGGCATATTTGAATCCCCAAATACTGTGCCCCAGTGATGCGTGGAGGCAGAGGTGAACACATAAAGACGGCAAAAAGTCAAAATATGTGCCAACTAGATTGCCACAGGCCTCAATACTGTTGACACCGACCAGATTCAAAGAATGGGCAGCACAGGGGACATACAGTAGTGAATCAGTGGATTCCTCTTCTTTAGATGTGCCTGCAATCCGTTGTATTTTCCAGACATATTACTGGCATTATCATATGATTGTCCGCGGCAGTTTGCTATATCTAATCCAAGATCGTGCACCATTGAGACAACACAGTCTGCTAAGCTTTCCCCTGTGTGACTGGTGATGGGCTCAAATCCTAGAAAGCGTTCCACTACATGGCTTATAAAGCATTAATAAATAGCTTAATAAAGCATTCATAAATAGCTCCTGATTGCAAGCTCCATATTTGTCGAGCACCAAGTGAATATCTAAACAAATGACTTATAACTGTTTATAAATGGTTTATAATTCAACAATAAACTGGTTATAAATTATGTATTAACTAATTACAAACAATTTATGAACCCCTTAAGAATGGTACCTTAACGTGTGTTACTGTAAAAGTCTTTAAAAAATGCTTTCCCCGCGAATTTTTTTTTTTTTTCTATAAGACGCCAATTGGCGTCTTTGGCAGTCAACGTTACTATTCTATAAGACGCCAATTGGCGTCTTTGGCAGTCAATGAGTTAAGAAAACAAACTACATTACTATATCATGGGACCTGTAGAATAACCAGTCGTATTCCTCTCAGAGCAAAGTTCTTTTCTTTCACCTCCTCTATCCTAGGGGACCCCCTCCCCCTCTTTCTCTAGCTTTCTGATCATCTTCTCACCATTCTCTGCCACTTGCTCCTTATGTTAAACTCATCCTACTTTACCCCCCCCAACCTCCCTCTCTCCTTTATCCTCACCTTCCATCTCTGTCTCTTTTGTCTCGTATTTCACCACTGTTTAAAGTGTCAGTCTCTCTCAATTTAGTCATTCACATAATTGCCAAATTGCCCTGTTATATCATTTGCGATTTGGCAGTGAAATTACCGTACAGAAGATCTTCACTTGAGACCCTTCTATCCCATCACAATCCCATTTAGAAAAACAGTGGCTTGGCTTTTGGCAGTTTTGATTTAGGAGGGTACTGCGCCCAGGTGGCAGTTTTCCACAATGCTGCCACTTTAAACATTGACAGTGTAATAAGGTACGGAGACTCTACTTTCACCAAGACCTACTGTATGTAAACCACATAAGAGTGGTTAAGAGGTGGTTCATGTTGTCTTGATAACAACTGTCAACAATGAAAATGATTCCTTTCCACATTTTTTGGTTGACAATGTCTTACTTTTTAGGTGAAGTAATGTAACTATGAACATTGAATTTAACATCTAATTAAATAGGCATTGTTGTATGTTTTCTAATACAGTATTTGCTCTCAAAGTTTGTGATCAGAACCATTGTGGCTTTCATCCTAAGAGTAATAGTTATGATAAACTGATCAATTGGGTCTCCATTACTAGCACCACAAGGAGAGACATCTTGCACTTGAAAATGTTAGTAACAGTATGTCCTTAAATAGATACAACAAGGTTTATTTGAGTGTATAGTTTCTTGTTGACCTGACAAAGTCATCTCCAGTCAGAGGGTGAGAGATTTACTTCCTGGAGTATAAAATCACTGTGCCACCAGAGGGGTTTCTCTAGCTTAGATGACCCGGACGTGATGCAATCACCCCGGCCTCATCTCCAGTGATATTTAACTCGTTTACCGCATCAACGAGCTGGCCAAATGGCTCTCTGTGCCTTCTTTTGATTTGATTTGTAAGGAATGTGTGTGTGTGTGTGTGTGTGTGTGTGTGTGTGTGTGTGTGTGTGTGTGTATGTGCCTGTGTGCCCCATTTTGTTTTAATTTGTGAAGGGTGTGTGTGTAATTTGTGTGCACACTCCTCACTGATTAAACCTCAATCTGCTGTCTGTTAAAAGGGAGAATGCAGGTTTTTTTCTTCGAAATATAATGTTTTGGGATTTATAACAGATTGATCTTCTAACTTTTGTTCTGTATTTCTTTACCGTATTGGTCCATAGTTGAAAAAAAGTGTTGAGGATATGTGACACGGTATGATGAAAAGGTCTGCATGTGAGGAATTGTGAAACCTCACAATAGAGCTGTTGTGATTTTGTTTTTGTTTTTTTGCATATTACGAAAATGTAAGTGATGAAGGACCCACGTAATATCATAACCAACAGTTTTACATTCACTAAATACCTACAGTTTGTTAGGAGGGTGTTTCCTGTTCGATACTCCCAACCCACATCCTCATAAATAGCCATGTGTGCGGGTGTTTGTTGACAAGACTGATGCTGCCATCAAGGACTTTATCCACAGAGAAAGTTGTAATTTGTTAGCAAACTTGGGTGGGGGCTAGTATTCGTACTATTGTGGGGGCGTATCCCCTTAGTTTCTGCCACCCCCCAAAACCGCACAAATAGCCGTGCGTGTGTCTGTTTGTTTAAAAGACGGACACTGCCATCAATGACTGTATCCACAAAGAAGATTTTGTCGATCAGCATACTATTCACTGTGGTCTGTCGGCACACCTGCTTTGTTTTGGGGTAAGTGTGGGATGCATCCGTTGTTTACTAAGCTGTGTGTATGTTTACTAGGCTAACCAAACAGGGCCCTATTCCACGAAGCTCGATAAAGTTCTAAGCCTCGATAAAGTTTTAAGCCTCGAAAATGTTAGCTTGCGTTCGGTGCCATCAACGTGGCTCAAATAATTCGCTGCTTGGTTGAGCTCCTTCTGAGTCAGATATAATTAGCCTGGTCACGACCAGGCTAAAACACAGGCTATAGTGAGACGCGCGTCAAAAAAGGCTCACAGGCGGAAACTACATCCCGAACGACAGTTCCTCCCTAGGAAATATTAGTTCCCACTTCACACGAGATAGATAGATTAGATAGTTTGACTGTGTGATAGATAGATAATTTGATATTTTGAAAGTGTGATCGATCGATAGATAGTTTGATTGTGTGATAGATAACTTGATATTTTTAAAGTGTGATAGATAGATCGATATATCAATAAAGAAAAGAGTGTAAAAATTTTTTTTTGTCTCAACTTGCATTGCCGTCATCACAGCGGTCTGGCTGGCGTAGTGGTTAAGGCTGCGGACTCGAGTTCCAAAGGTTGCGAGTTCGAGACTTGACTAAGTCATTATTATATATTTTTTTTACATTTAACCGAAGATTTCATGCAAAGGTTTCAAACACCGTTGTAATCGTGTCAGTTCTTGTAAATTAGCCTGCACCATAATTTTATAGCCTACAATACTTTTTTAGATGAGATTTTAGATTAGATTCAGACAACGAAATGCAGTAAAAAGTGTGTCTGAAGAGGGATTCGAACCACTGATATAAAATGACGAATAAATCCTATGGCAGCAGTCAATACCACTAGGCCATTGTGGCGATATGACGGTTTGTAGCCTGCTGCGGATATCACCACAGTAGTAATATTCATTTATTAAAATATGAACATATAACAATAACTGGGGCTAGTATGACCTACGCATTTAATCGGTCAGCAATTTCTTGCCAAACCATTTCCCTCGCCTTGTTAATTGCGGCAGTATTGCACTATTTTACATCTTATTTTTCCGTCTTCATAAAAATCAATAATTCGGAATGCTGCGCAAATGTAGTACCCCTGCAGAGTGGAGTATCTTCATTTCGACAGATCGACACTTCAGGGCTTTTTATGTCTGCGTACACGCGCCCATATCGAAGATTTGTAAGCCTGTCTTCTGTGAACATTGATGACACAAGGCTGATCCTCGTTCGAGGAATCACCTGAGGCTTGAATTCCAATCTCGAGTTGCCTGAGCGCCGCATTTATTTATATCGCAGCTAAACTGATCCACCTTTAGTGGAATGACCCCCAGGTTTGTATCCACTTGTTGCTGACACACCGACAGTGAATTACACTCTCGCGAGACTTATAAGCCTGGATTTTCCTTTAGCAACGTTGATGGAATACCCCCCAGACAGTGCTTTGGTTTGTTTGTTGTGTATGAACGTACATAAGTTATTGTGTGTGTGTGTGTGTGTGTGTGTGTGTGTGTGTGTGTGTGAATGTTTACTACACTAGCCAAACAAGTGTTAGCTTATTAGCTAGCTAGCTACACCGGTCATCAAGGTTAATCAAAAGGTTCACTGAAAAAACAATAGGACAGAATAGTAATCCAATGTTACTCATAGATCGGCGAGATCATAGATCGGCGAGAGTGTACAGAGCGTAGCTAGAATGTGATGATGAGGCAAGGGAATGGTGGCTAGTCAGGACTTTTGAGACATAGCCAGTGTCACGAATACATTGGGTACAATTAAATGAATTCGTGTCTGAAAGACCTGAATGAATGTTTATTTAGAATTGAGCATGCCCAGTCACTTCGTCCCCTTATTGGCCGTAATGTACATACCCACCACATCCAAGTAGGCGGCGCGATCAGACGCGAGGCTAGGGGAGCTCCCAACATCGGTGCTTTTTAGTGTTTCTAAGTACATTTGTATGTACATTTTTATTTTAGTACTTATAGGGAACGGCTGTGTAAATAGTTTTATTTGTATAGTATAGTATAGTGGATAGTGTAGCCTTTATTTATGTAAACCAGCTCTTTTCCCTTCTTGTTTTTAGTTTTTTTTTCTTCTTCCTAACACCAGGGGAGCCCCCCCTCCCAAATTTCGTTGTTTGGTACCTGTACTATATCAATGACAATAAAGACCATTCATTCATTCATTCATTCATTCATTCATCCACTTCTGATGAAGGACCCCAATTGAAATAAGCCAGTGGCTTTCTTGGGTTTTTATCCTGTTAGTTGACCTTGTATGTAATATGTACTTTCATGTACCTACTTCTGCAAATCTTCTAATAAAGTTTTCAATCAATCAATCAATCAATCCCCTACCTAGGAGTAAGTGGTGGATAGGTGAAGGGATCACATGGGTGCAGCTTGATGTGAAGTGACTTGTGACGATCAGGTGATTATGTGGTTGTTGCGGTTTATGTGCGGTGTATGTGTGCATGTGTGTTTGTGTGTTACAGTGTGTATTGGTGGGGTGGGTGTCGGGAGTGAGAGAGATGAAATGTGTGTTAGTAAGTGTGCGTGTAGGCTACTGTGTTTGTTTGTGTGTGTGTGTGTGTGTGTGTGTGTGTTACAGTGTGTATTGGTGGGGTGGGGGTCAGGAGTGAGAGAGAGATAAAATGTGTGTTAGTAAGTGTGCGTGTACTGTGTTTGTGTGTGTGTGTGTGTGTGTGTGTGTGTGTTGTGAAATTGGATCCAGTGAGACAGGGTGTTATTGGGCTGTCAGTACTGTAGCTCTGCTCGCTGAATGACAGGACAACATACACATCTGTGTGTGTTGAGGGATGAGAGAAGGACATAATAGTATAATCAAGTTTGTGGCAGCTTTTGTGTGTTTATTCACAATAATTGTTGAACTTTAACATTAAAAAAAAAAAAACTATCAAGAGTCTAGAAACTCGTGATACACAACAATAGCTCTTAAGTCTGCCAAAAATGTCAGTTTCCCAATGATATTCTCTCTCTCTTCCCAAAATCGAAAGAATAAAGAAAAGATACCATGAAAAAGCTTCTATTGAAAAGCCTGTACCTCAGTGATCAGTCATGAAATACAAACCACTCAAACCATACTTAATCTCAAAAGTTGAACCAAGGTTGGTAATATGTTTGAGGACAGATTTTAAGTATAACCCAAGTATACCCCTGCAGTTTTTAGCCAAGACCTTAGTGACCATTGTTGCATTGTTTGTGTACGCAAAGGGACCAATGGCAAACGGCCACCGCTGATCATTTATAAACAGCTGCTTAAAAACGTTAATGAGCAGGCCTTCTTACATGACCTGGTACTTGCAGAATGGTCCAGAATGGATCTTACCCCCACTGTTGAGAATGCTTGGTCCCTTACCTTTTCCACCATCTTGAACAGACATGCTCCTTTTATGAAAAATTGAACCAAAAACCGCTATAGCCCTTGGTTTAGCACTGAACTCTCTGAGCTGATCCGGCAAAAACATCTGCTCTGGCATAAAGCAAAGGCAAGAATACCTCTCACTGGCAATCCTCCAGGGAGCTACGGAATAATTGCACCCAGTTGATCAGGAAAACAAAAGCAAATTATTGTGAACATCCATTATCCACATGCGGCTCTGATCCCAAACTGTTCTGGAAGACCTAACTGTTAAAACTATGGAAAACAAAAAACAAAAAAATACCCTCTCAACTACTTACTGCAGATAATGAGGACATTGTCATCTCAGATAAAGCCTGCTGCCCCTTCACGTCTCTTCACTATGACATCCATAGCTCCCCGCTGGTGGAATGAGCTTCTCCCGGCTGCCAGAACTGCGGAGTCACTCCCCATCTTCAGCCGGAGACTGAAGACCCATCTCTTCAGGTTACACTTTAACTACTCCTCTTGAGACATCTACTACCCCCCAGCACTGTGCCTCCTGAGACACCTGCTTCCCCCTATACTGTGTCTCCTAAGATTTCTACTTCCCCCTGTTTCTCCTGTGTCTTGAAAAAAAAATATATATATATATATATATATATATATATACAGTATATATTTCTTCTTCTATCACGAGGACTGCCAAAGGCCCCGGGCCTGAGCTGGATGACTCTTCCTGCTGCGACTGGTGGATTGATGATTCACTTGCTTAGTCAAATGTATCGATTGTAAGTCGCTTTGGAATAAGGCGTGTGCTAAATGCCAAACATTTAAAATGTTAACTAGTGGCAGTGTGTATATTCCTTTTTTCCTTTAGGTCCTTTTTCTTCGGGTGTGAAGAGTAGGGCCTCCAACGAGTTTACTCCACTGGTCTCTGTCCCTCGCCACAGCAGCCGCCGCCTCCCAGGATCTTAGACCCAGCATGTCACGCTCCCTCTCGACGGTTCTTCTCCAGGTTTCTTTGGGGCGTCCCCTTTTTCTTCGTCCATCAGGGGTCCATCTGAGGGCTATGCGTTGATGGTCATCCGGGCTTTTTTTGCAGTGTGTATATATATATAAGTGCCTTCGTGGACACAAAGGAAAACATGAAATATGGCAGAATAGATAATGCTATGCACATTATAACAGTATGCCATAATAAAAATATTTTCTTTTGAAAACACACACACACATACACACACACATACACACACACATACACACACACACACAGATGATTCCCCTACACACTTCCCTTCCCGTACCCTACAGACTGCAGATTAGAGAGGAAATCAATTTGAGGTGCCTGTGGATGAATGTATATCATTATGTTTACTGCAGAATGAATAATTGATTATTGTAAAGTTATATGGGAGGGTAATGAGACATGACACTCAGGTAGATGGCTCGCCACAGGTGAGAGATATAATTAATATATATATATATAATATAATTCCGTTCTCTCTCTCTCACACACACACACACACACACACACACACACACACACACACACACACACACACAGCATCACACTCCCAAAGGTTTTGTCTGCACTTAGTTCCCCTTCAGTTAACACAATACTTCTCCTCTTGGTCTGCTGCAGAGTTTCAATTACAACACGGGGTGCATCTCTCCCTACACTCCCTCTTCACTTCACTCATCTCTCCTACACTCCCTCTTCACTTCACTCTCACATCAGTGCAGATACAGGAAAGGAGATGGGGAGAGCAGACCAATGAGAATGTGTCTTCCTTTTTAAATGTTTTTATTTATTGGCTATATTTCAAGTTCTGGGGAAAACCCTGATTTGGTTTAGGACAGTTCAGGACAACAATACTCCAACTTTGCCTTAGCAGTCATATTCAACACACCTTATAATCAATTAACATTGTTAATCAGTAGTACGTAATCAGTATTAAACCATGTTATTCACATTACATGTTTGACACGAGACACATAATTTTTTCTAACATGTTCACATTATTTCTTAAATTCCTGCTTTATCTTTAAAGAAAATGAAAACAGTTTTTCTTTTACAACAAATTATAAGTCTTTAAATGATTTATTATCACTATTCAAATAATACATGCGGTGATTAGATATTCGTTTTCCACGCCATGGAGAAAGGCTGATCTATATAAACTCCGCTTCCAGTGGCATCCACGACCAGCTCCTACAAGTAAAGAGACAATCAGATGGAAGAGAGGATAAGATAAGATCATATATTAACAGAAGTATGGCTTATGAATTCATACTATGTGATGATAACACTGCAAGAAGATTAAAAAGAAAATTAAAAAGAAAAAACACATTAATTTTGTAGTCAACTTAAGCAAAGGTGATGATGAGTAGACTAGACATGTGCAGACTCGTCATTGCTTTGAGAAACAAGATAATCATTCTCATAGATGTGTATAGGTTCCATATACAGTACTTCAACACAGTAAATCCTTTAACTCAATATTGTCTGTGATTGTCGACTAGCCCCATGCACTCTAAGCAACACAACTGTATCACCGGACAGTTGGTGTGTGCGTGTGTGTGTGTGTGTGTGTGTGTGTGTGTGTGTCATAAAGGCTGGCACTCATTTTATGAAGTTGCACTTTCAATGAGTTATTAACTTCACTTAGGGTGGAATTGTGACTTAAGGTAAGCACACTTTAGATCTAAATTATGTATTTTTGGTCAACTCTGAACAATCAGTGTGTGTGTGTGTGTGTGTGTGTGTGTGTGTGCGTGTGTGTGTGTGTGTGTGTATGAGTGTTTGTGTGTGTGTGTGTGTGTGTGTGTGTGTGTGTGTGTGTGTGTGTGTGTAGATGCATGGTGCCCCATAGTGATCCGCAACACCCCCACCCTGGACTCCTTCAAATTAGCCCTCAAAACACATCTGTTCTCCAAGGCCTTTGGCCCCTAGTCGATGTTTCAGTTTTGCTTTGTTTGTTTTCTGTTTTGTCTGTCTGATCATTCCCTTAGAATTGTAAAGCGTCCTTGGGTTTTTTGAAAGGCGCTATATAAATTAAAGTGATTAAGTTATTATTATTATGGTGCGTGCTTGCTTGCTTGCTTGCTAGTGTGTGTGCTTGTGTGGCTGTGTTTGTGTGTGTTTGGTTAGAGTCTACTAAGGAAGCCTGCTCTATTCAGGACAGAAACAGCACTTCCGTTAACCCAATACAAGACAGATTATTTCAAGTCCTTGTACACTCTGAGAATACTAAAGGAGATGAATGGATGTTCTCAGGCTGAAACACCACTTATTCAAATACAAATGCACTGCATCTCCCTCAGCTCTCTGTCTGTCCTCTCCCAACCTGGAATAAATCTCAGTCTCTCATGTTGCCTCTCAAATTATTATTTATGGAGGCTGTAGCTATCGGTTGCAGGGTGCTGATAGCTTGTGTGAATACAGTATGCATCTAGACAAGGATATTTCATCACAGGGCAAATGAGGAAACAAAACAAATGTCATCCTGCAAAACTCCACCTATCCATTTCATCTTCCCTCTATTATCGTCTTACTATTCCTCTTCCTACATCCTGCTATCTATTCCATGGAAGTTGATTAGTATTGTCTTACACGTTCTGTACATCTCAACAGTCTTTCTCTCCTCGTCTCCTTTCCATCATCCGCATTAAGTTGAATGAATTGGACGGTTAAGTAAGCGTTAAGTAAGCGTTAACCTTGCCAGCAGAGAAACGATGGCCCAGATCTGGCTCATGTCTGTTTATTTACCGGATGTGGCCCAGGTACAACTTGTTCAACATGCCAGAAGTGGACAGGCTCTGGCTGCCATTCCTGAG
>NC_137682.1:25860789-25865789 GCF_963989245.1 Nansenia antarctica | reverse complement strand
CCTCATCCTCCTCCTCAAATACCAACATATCCTGACGCTACAGCTGCAGGCTACTCATTTCACCACATCAACAGCCCCACATGAAACAACAGCTATAAAAGCGATAGTCACACATGTATCTCGGCCAATAATTGTGTTATTTTTGCTATACAGAAGGAGCGAAAAATACATGTACACTAGGTTAGTAAAAAGTAAAAGCCACCCTTACCTTTACGGAGACAAGATAGACCTGTTTGGTCTGTTTTCAGTAGGCTGCGGTCGCGGTCCTGGAACCCATGATGCTGACGTCCGATGTTCTTTCTTTATCCAAGATTGGATGAACGGGAGAGGGTCAAAAAATTGCCTTTTTTTGGGCGGCATGGTAGCTACTGTATGTATATACTCCTGTATAGCTAATGAATGAATGTTTGCTTCTCAATAATAGGCTAGGTGCACGATCTCACTACTTCCTGAAAGGCAACTGGTATATGAACATATCCTGTCTCACTCTATTGGTTTAATTGATTAATCAGCTGTGCACTGTGTGTTCCAACGGTTTACCGCACAGCTGATTAATCAACCTTTTGCTGTTGTACAATATTCTACTGCGCCCCATGGTGTCTTGGTGGTGAAGTGCAGGCAGTCAAAGGCCTACTGTCATTCACAGGAGATTAATGGTGCGCGTAGCTCTTTTGGAAAACGTGTTTATTTTACAATATTTATAATATAAATTAAATAATATTCATTACATTGACATTTTGATCAAATAATAGTTGTGGTAATGTATTATTAGCGACCCCCACAGATTTTTGATTTTACTGCCTTCATGGGAGCTCAGAGAGTCTCAGACCATCTCTATGGGAGCTCAGCTCCCATTGGCTCCCACATAACTCGAACCCTGAGTGTATCCGTTCTCCAGCATCCAGTCCTCTCCCCTCTCTCTACAGTCAGTTCAGCTAGTGACGACGAGGATTCCAGTCCAATCCTCTCTCTATAGTTAGGCCGTACAGTAGGTCGAAGTTTACAACCCTGCCACCGCTGAGACAATGTCATGTTGCCATGTGATGCTGCTGGTGAGTTTTTTCTTTTTCGGTCATTCACCTCGTCAAAACCACCACTAGGAGGCATCACTGAGCATGGTGGATAGGTTCACAGTGTTTACGAACATTGCCACCTGATTAATTATATGAAGATTAGCTTATGAATTGTCATTGGATATCATTTGCCACAGCACGCTCACAAAGCAAAGAGCTTCAGAGTGTGACATTCATTTCCAGCTCTGGCGCTGACCATGGCGTATTTCAGATGATTGAAATGATAACTTTCATGAATCCGTCAACATTTTTTACATGCCGTATGCAACGAGACGAGACGATGACGAGAATAAAACAAATAAACAGCTCTGACCACAACATCGTTGCATATTTGTCAGTATATCAATCTGACCACCCTTCGCATTTGGCTATTTGTCCAGAGCATGTTGTTAGATTATAGCAGCGTTTCCTCTATATGCATTGATTCGTGGCGGGCCGTCACAAATACATTTTCTCCGCCATTAATTGATTCAGTCCACTTTGATTCAGGCTGCGCAACGAGAAAGGCAGCGAGGTATTACGACCGGAGAACAGAAAAAAAGCAGATTGAAGCTAGATTTAGGCCGCTTTCAGACCTACATTTCATTCCGATTTAGGGTGTAGTAAGTTACAATTTGTTACAATGTTGCAATTAACCTCTCGTCTCGGTTTGTGTTGTGCGCGAGGCGACGGGCTTGCAAAACTGTTTTGTGATTGGTCCAAATTTAGCGGGACATTTGGATTTCAGGAAATCCCTCTCCTCTCCCTCTCTCTTCGCCCGTCGCCCGTCCCTTTAATCCCGTATCCTAATCGAAAATGGAACATCATCAGTGACGACTGTGGGTTATTGCATTTACTGCTGTTCTCTGGTTCATGTTCTTATACCAGTATTCATTTAAATGAACATTCGTAATGTATGTCTCTGATGTTCATGGTCAACTAAATCAGGCTATTTTGTGAAACAAATAATGTTCCCGCAAATGGGTTAACCGAGCAGTCTCGCACCTAACGCTAGCTTTCAACTATTCATAGCATAAAGGTTGGTCATAAACGACACAGTATTGGCAGGGGAAAAGAAAGGGAGTCGGAATTTTTTATTGACAACGGATTTACATGCTGGAAAAACACGCAGCTAAAATTCAGGGAACATTTGGACAATAATAGACACGTGCTGTGGTAATTACAGGGCAATATGCGCGGGGCAAAAATTATCTATTGCCTCTAAAATCATCACGAACAGAACGGCGGAGGTACGGGTAAGCAGGGCTCATGTCGGTGTCATCAAAGGTAAGAGTTGGTTTTCTTTAACTCAGCTGATGCATTACCTTGCTGTTGGTTGTTTACCAAATGCTCCATCTGACTGTCACACTGTGATTTTACTTGTGTAAACAGTTAATGAGTAACGTTAGCCGGTTTTGTGCGTGTACTCTCATGTAGGCCTACTTCGTATTGATGAGCTGATGATCTTTCATTGTGTGCGTGTGTGTGTGTGTGTGTGTGTGTGTGTGTGTGTGTGTATGTATGTATGTGACTGTCAGTCACAAGTTTATATTCTACGGATGTTGTTCAGTGCTGTACTCTTGTGTAGGCCTACTTCATATTCGATGAGCTGACGATCTTGCTGTGTGTGTGTGTGTGTGTCAGTGTCTTGGACGTATCTGTCAGTCACATGTATATTATATGGTAACCTTTGTTCAGTGCTGTATGTATGCGCGTTCCGCATGTTCTGCTGCAGCTGCCGCCTCGGGATATCTTGGTATTTGATCACCTTCTATATAAAATCACCTACTCGGCTGTAATGGCTTAACCGCTATTTAAAAAAAAAACATGTTGCCACCCTCTAGTCTTTGGTGAAAATACGTCTTTGTTTTGAGCGCCAGTGCGCGTTTCATGCTTTGCCCGCGATAACTGAACACCCCACCACTAATGTGCAAAATCCTGGAGGAAACACTGTATACCACCCCCCCCGCTCATCTACCCAGCGAAAATGTTGCCCATCAACTGAACTGTTACACTTGAGTTTATTATTTTGTCATTGTTTTCGTAATGATAAAAGATAATATCCAATTATATGGGTTAAGAGAGATTACTAGGCAAATTTAAGTGGGACACATTTGAACCTGTCCTGTTTGAATAACAACCTTTTATTAGCTACATTCCATATAGCTATATAGTTTTACTCCAAACCCATAAGGGGGAACAATGTGTTTATAATGTGTTTTAAATTCTGTGAATGATGATAGCTCTTTCTTGTCTTATATTCCATATCCTAGTGAAAACCACACATGATTGCTTGAATTACATTAATCAAAACAATTATGTAAAATAACTGCATGAAGGCTAAATATATTATTGCAACCAACTGGAAACAACTTAAATGTTAATTGGGATCTATGGTTTCATGATTTTTGAACAAATTGGTAGATTCCGTTATGTAGACTGCTAATCATGTAGTTTTGGACTAGATAAATGATCTTTGAGAAACAACATTGTATACCCCAGAACTATCATGTGAACTTCATGGATCTTTTTATTTGTTCATATCCCCCCCCCCCCTGCAATGTCTATAATGGTACGTGTATGTTTAATGTATTTTATGTAGGCCTACTTATTATTATTTTTATTTTTTTACAACACATATGCTAACTTACAATCCATAAAGCTAGCTTGATACTGCCACAAATTAGCTAAATAAACCAGAAAACATCTGTTAAATACACAACGGAAATAAGTTGTATTTCACGGCCGAGTAGGAGGGTGGCGCCTTTTTTCACTGTTTGTACTTGTATGTATGTATGTGTCAGTGATAGGTATTTTTGCATGTGTGTGTGCTTTCTTACATGTGTTTTGTTATGTGTGCCTGAGATCTGTGTATGCATAGTTGTGTGTAATTGATCTACTCACCGATTCCCTCTCCGTCATCCCAGAACACTGAACCGGTTGCAGTTCCATTGTCGCTCAGAGCAACAATCAGCCCTAGAGCATTTCTCCGACTGATAGAGAGAGAGAGAGAGAGAGAGAGAGAGAGAGAGAGAGAGAGAGAGAGAGAGAGAGAGAGAGAGAGAGAGAGAGAGAGAGAGAGAGAGAGAGAGAGAGAGAGAGAGAGAGAGAGAGAGAGAGAGAGAGAGAGAGAGAGAGAGAGAGAGAGAGAGAGAGAGAGAGAGGTGATTTCAGACTGGCTGGTGAAGGACAATTGCAAATATATGTCAGATGCAATGCATTATGGGAGATTATTTATACCTCTTTCTCAGGAAAGGTATTACTTTTCATGCTGCAGAGGTACACCTGATCCCCAACTACTGTCTGCAATCAATATCACGTCAAACAGAGCACACTCTGAGACTTGCACACACAAATGCACACACGCACACACACACACACACACCACACACACGCACACGCACACGCACACACACACGCACACGCACACACGCACACACACACACACACACACACACACACACACACACACACACACACACACAGACCTGTAGTGTGTGTTGCTCTCTGGTTTTTGCCAAGGAAGAATATAGCCTCCTCTCACGTGAAGGTTGATGTGGTGTAGATCTGTTGCCATGGTTACGGTCTCTTTTCTCTTCCCAACATATTCTGCCTGGATATAACCAGTGAACCATAAATTAGATTGACATGGTAGTCTGTATCTCCTAATGGCTGGAAAGAATATGGGTAATATGGGGCGTCCTGTGATGTGTGCCCAACAGAGGCCAACCTGAGTCTTCCTAACTTACTGTGTGATAGTCGTACCAGCGGTCATCTGGCAAATACACATTCACCTCTCTTGCACCCTGTTGAATATAGGATAGTGATAGAACAACTCTCTCACTGGAAATATCTTTTCAATGAAAAAATGCAATTCTACATTTAAACATCTTCCAATACTACATTTAAACATCTTACAATAGAACATTTAAATATCTTACACTACTA
>NC_137682.1:25850789-25855789 GCF_963989245.1 Nansenia antarctica | reverse complement strand
CTTGCCATTGTGATTGCGTGAGTAAGGGTAGAAAGCTCCGAGCTGTGTCCAACGAAGACACATTTCATACTGAGCGATGCTAAAGAACCCACATATATCTGCTCCAGTCTGGAGAGAGAGAGAGAGAGAGAGAGAGAGAGAGAGAGAGAGAGAGAGAGAGAGAGAGAGAGAGAGAGAGAGAGAGAGAGAGAGAGAGAGAGAGAGAACAAGTATTACATCAGTATGAATAGGGTAGAGAAGGACTGTTTAGTATGCAAAAGAAAGTTTGAATAAGTCTTAGAGGAGGAGACAGACTAAACAACAACAAAATCAATACTCAATACAAAATCAATATCATTTCAGGGAGGAGAGTAGGCAGTAATACTTACATAAGGGATTCCAAACAAACTAAACTCCATCATTCCTGTGTAATAGAGAGGGAGGACAGTTACTGGAATATTGCACAAAAATAATACACACACACACACACATCCACGCATACACACACAGACACAGACACACCTACCTATTATGGACTTGTAGAGCTGGTCCCAACTTGCGTTGTTGTCCCCCAGCCAGTGTCCTGCCCACCTCCCACTGGAAGGGTAGGTGGACCGAGTGACGACTATTCCCCTCTGCCCAGTCACACTCCGCACAGCACTGGAGGTGAAACGAGGAGAGGAGAGGAAAGGAGAGGTGAGCACAATTACAGTATCTTTGACATTTATATATATATATATATATATATATATATATATATATATATATACTATATATACAGCGATGCTTGAAAGTATGTGAACCCCTTGTGCAATCATAGATTTATTTATTTTTTACCATGAAATCTTTATTTAATCAGGACCTCTGAGTCTGAGTCTTTTTTATCTGACATAACAGGTTTATATTTACCAATTCCATATGTTGGTTTAGAGGGAATCATGCGTGTAGTAGGAAAACTAAATTATAAATAAATTAGTGCAGGTGCAAAAATAAGTGAACCCCAAGTTGCCTTGGTTAAATCAAATAGGTAAGTTGAATCAGGCAGGTAAATAATTGGGTACCAAATGAACCAGTTGAAGGAGATATCTTTAGGAAAGAGTTTGGGTGATGAATAGAGATAAGAAACCTGGTCAGTCTTGTGTTATCCATACAGGTAAATGCAAAACACACCATGCCGAGAGGAAAGGAGATCTCAGAGGACATCAGGAAGAGGTTAGTGAGAGCACATCAGTCTGCAGAAGGCTATGTAAGATTTGAACTCCATTAGTCCACTGTGAGGCAAATCATTTACAAAGGGAGAGCATTTAACATGACAGCAACTCAGCCTAGAAGTGGACACTCCACTTCTTGAGCCACAAGAAAAAAAACTAATCAGGTAAAAACCAACCCAAACATAATATTTAGAGATTTGCAGACCTCCCTTGCTGCATCTCAGGTAACTGTGCATGCTTCAACAATAAGAAGAATACTGAATCAAAATGGCATTCGTGGGTGGGTTGCTAGGAAGAAGCCTCTGCTGTCCAAAAATACCCAAACTGACCTTCTTAACATTGCCGGAGACCATCTGGACATGCCTAAAGGTTTCTGGAAGTCCATTCTCTGGACAGATGAGTCCAAAATTGACCTTTTTGGTCACAATCAAATCCACTATGTTTGGCAAAAAACCCAACACTGTCTACCACCAAAAGAACCTTATCTCAACATTCAAGCATGATTTTCCTCCTCTGAACCTGGCCGACTCCACATCATTAAGGGATCCATGAATTGTGAGGTATACCAGGAGGTATACCAGTCAAGCAGCTAAAGCTGGGCTGAAAATGGGTCTTTCAACAAGACAAGGGCCCAAAGCATTCAAACAAATCTACCAAAGAATGGCTCAGGATAATGAAGATTTGTGTTTTGGATCGGTCAAGTCAAGGTTCTGACCTAAATCTAATTGAGATGCTGTGACAGGACCTGAAGTTCATGCCGGACAGCCCTCAAACCTCACTCAATTGACTCACTTCTGTAAGGAGGAGGCAAAACTATCCCAAAACACATGTCAGAGACTGATTAGTGGCTATACGAGACGTTTACTCCAAGTTATCGCTGCTAATGGAGGTGCCACAAGCTATTGACTGAAGAGGTTCACTTGTTTTTCCACCTGCACTAATTTCTTAATATATTTTTTACTACACACATGATGCCCCCTAAACCAACATATGGAATTCGACAATATAAACCTGTCATGTCAGATAAAAAAGACTGGTTCTGATTAAATAAATATTTCATAGTATAATCTTTGATTTATCAATCTATGATTGCACAAGGGGTTCACATACTTTCAAGCATCACTGTATATCTATATATATCTATGAAATGCTAGTTGGATTAACAGAGTTCAGAGATCAATGGCTGTATTGAACTGTTTTCAGGAAATCTGTATTCTGCAGATATTTACACAAGACAATGAACTCAGAAGTTATGTTAGAGATGACTCTCTGCCACACTCACTCATAGGTGGGTTTTGTGTGAGACCACCCATACAGGCTGTGTACATCGTAGTGTCTGACTGGAGTACCGTCACTGAGGAACTGCTGGCTGTTCATACACAGAGTCTTATGGTTCAGGCCAAGGTTCTTTGACTCCAGAGCTGGTTAAACACACACACACACACACACACACACACACACAAACACACACACAAACAGAGAATCCTACAGTAACTAATCCTTTCTTGTTTTGACATGAAAAAGGTATGTGTCTGTGTGGGGAGCATGGCGCGTTCTGGCCTGCAGAGGGAGCCAGACTGTCGTTGGGGGGGGAATAATGAGCTGATTACGGACAGGTGTCAGTGATCAGACTCGTTATCCCCCCCCCAACGACAGTCTGGCTCCCTCTGCAGGCCAGAACGCGCCATGCTCCCCACAGTCTGTGAATGTGCACGTGTGCCTCCGTGTGTGTTCTTACATGGCATGTAGGGGGGGTTCTCTAAGGCGGGAAGCCCCAGACACTGCTCTCCTACTGTGCCATGGACAAAGCTGGCGGGCTCATTCATGTCCTTCAGATACACACGCACACAATCAGGCACTGCTACAACATAATTACAGTGAGTGTGTTTGTGTGTGTGTGCGTGCGCGAGTGTGTGTGTGTGTGACACATAGACATGTTCATCTGTCATTATGTCACTCACAATCCAAATGCCGTCAAACTTCATGGTATTCCTGTAGAATTCCTCAATCTCCCGAATCCACCATGTTGCCGTTTGATTACGGAAGAAGTCTGGGAACGCTGCGTGTGCTCTGTAGAGCTAGGATTGGCCAGAGATCACATGACCAGGACCATGGGATGTTAAACACACCGAAATGTACAGTATGAAGATGATGTGAAATGTTAAAATCCTATCTGGGATGCTTTTGAAAGCCTGATTCTGACGTCATCCCATTGAAGTTGAGATTTTAAAATGGTAAACAAGGATTAATATTGGGGTCAGGCTAGGGCTATGGTTATAGTTAGGTTTTAAGTTGAGGGTTAGTTTCAGCATCCGATTGTATATGTACCTTGTTTGGTGCGAGACCAGGAAGAGGCATGTCCAGCTCTGTGAAAGGGCAATATACAGACCTACCTTTACTTGAGACTCCCAATCTAGAGACTCGTCCACTATGACATCGGGTCTATCAGGCCAAACCTGGAGAGAACACAGTAGGTATCGGTGAGGAAAAGAGGAAGAATAGGGTTAGGTCAATGTCTCTCTCTCTCTCTCTCTCTCTCTCTCTCTCTCTCTCTCTCTCTCTCTCTCTCTCTCTCTCTCTCTCTCTCTCTCTCTCTCTCTCTCTCTCTCTCTCTCTCTCTTTCTTTCTCTCTCTCCCTCTCTACCTCTCTTACCTTTCCCCAGACAATGTCATTGCTGAGTTCTTTGGGCCATCTGATGAAGACATCATCTTCTATGCCCCGGTCAAAGGCAGGGTATGTCGTCTCATTGCCTGAAATAGCAGGATCCTGAACACAAAGACACACACACACACACACACACACACACAAACATTTCAAATTACATTCCTCTCCAAATTCCTCATTCTCCCCTATATACATACTCGTACACTCAAGCCAAATTTAGCATAGATGGTAGATACAATAGGTACTATGCATCATACGTCAACGATGATTAGTGTGCCCCTATAAACCAGTGGATGAATGAATATCCTATTGAGCTGCAATTAATAATGTGAATTTGAAACACGATACAGTCTGCAGTGCTTTACCAGTATAAATATGAATCTCATGCCCTCTCCTCTCATGCGATCCACCAGTGCCGGTAGACCCTGGAACTCCTTATCTAGGACAAAGTTCAGCTGACGCTCCATGTAATCAATGTCTGCATACTGCACATCCTACAGGGGTTAAAGGTCAGGTGTTGAGCGTCCTGATTTATATGAGCAGGCCTTGGTCATCATTCATGCAATGCTATGTCAGGAATGTGTAGTAAAGCATTTATAATAGTACATATAATATAATATAATGGGAGAAACAGGTAATCAACACATGACATTTTTTAAATTCAACATACTTCCATTGCAACTATCAACATGACATTTAGACACAGACATTGATAATTGTAACATTCCAATCCATCAAAAAAAGTTGTGTGTGTGGGGAATGACACAAGAAAGAAGTGTTGAACGCTAAATGACATATATTTAACACTTGGTGGAGAAGCCTTTGTTTCCAATGACAGCTTCAAGACGCTTCCTGTACAATAAAACTAATCTCGGGATTTTGGCCCATTCTTCAACACAGACAGTCTTTAAATCTTGAAGATTCTGGGTCTCTGATTCCGGGAGAATCTTGATCTCCATTTCCTTCCACAAATGTTGTATTGGATTTAAGTCTGGCGATTGACCAACAGGCCAGTCCAACACCTTTATTTTCTTCCTCTTGAACCAATTGAGAGTCTCAACTGCTGCATGTTCTGGATCGCTGGAAGATCCCACCTCCATCTCATCCACATTATCGTGGTGGATGGCAACAGATTCTTCTCAAGA
>NC_137682.1:25830789-25843289 GCF_963989245.1 Nansenia antarctica | reverse complement strand
GAAATGTGTCTTACTGAATGAGGAGGTGAGAGGTTCTGAGAGATGACACCTTGATGAGTCACCAGCACTTCAGGTATTTGTCATTGTCATTGTATAAGCAATTCTATTTTATGAACAATAGTAGTATTCGTAAAAATTGTGTGTTGGTAACAGTGGGCAATCATTTAAAATGTACTGTCTTCTTTTTTTATTACAGCTTTGATGCCCAGATGTGATGGGAAGGAACTACACCGAAGTCCCACTAGATGCATTATGGACTATAATGATAGATGCATACACACGGACACAACATTATTATTTCTCTCTTCAACTTCAATTTCTGGACTGACCTTCGAACATTAGCCTCTAGAATGTCTTTTTTTGGTGGAATCCATTCTTCCTTATTGCTCCTCCTCTGCCTGCCTGTTACGAGAGCTTACATTACGTTGCCGTGAAGTGGTATCGGAGTAGTTTTACGAGTACATGAGTGCAACGAGTACATAGGTACAAGTATGAGTACTGGTATTAGTAGAGGTGCCTCCCTAGTGATAACTATAATGATAACATTGTTAGGTATAGGTAAAACGAAAATAGCTGTAATCACACCCAAATCACATACTGTTTACTAAACCGTTTTGTTCATTGATTTGATCTTAGCGAATATAGTAGCCAAGCTCTGATCCATCCATCTATTCACATCTTCAAATACGGCAGCACACTCAACAGCAGCGACATACAGCCTCACAGTAGCGTTGTTGTTGGTTAATCTGCAGTTTCGTTCGAACATCCATGTTCTAACTAAACAGCAACTTTAGGTAGCATTAAATCAAAACTGATGTCAAAACAGTAAGCACGTTGGTCTTCACCATACATCATCTATGGGCACATGAATGCAATATTTTACAATTATTAATATTACCTATGAACCTAACTCGGTCTTGATGAAATGCTCTGGGACATTACCATATGGGTAAACACTGGGAATGTATAGATACTGGCACAGTGAGCAGACATACAAAATGGCATAAAAATCAAACGGCCATTAGCCATCATGATTTAGCATTTCCACTGGTAGGCATAACAAAGCCATAAATAATGCAGTAATCCCTTGCGGCAGCTTGTAGCGGGTTGACATACTATAGGATATTTACATACAGTGCATGGGCATGCATACATCATAGAACATATGGAGGATATATGATAGACGCCTTTATCCAAAGCGACTTACAACAAGTACATCTGTCTAAGTAAGTGAATCTAAACATCAGTCATAATAATAAAAACATCTCAACATCTAAATCTATGCTACTAGGACCAGGCGCCCTTGGCTTGGCACTCACAATGCTAGAAGAACAGTAGAGTGTATTATATGTATATATTATAACTACAGTCACTTTACACTGTTGTCAAGACCTTTCAAGAACACCATTTCTAAATGAGAATACTATTACACTTAGACAAGCGCATTGTTTTCTATTTGAAGAGATTGAGTGCATGTGTCAGTACATATGGGGGATATCCTATCCAAGGCCTTCTGGAAGTGATAAAAAATACCTGAGCAGTCAGGCCTGTTATCCTTCCTTTCTAAACCATTACAGTGCCATTGTCATCCCAAATAGACCTTGAGCATACATGCACACACACGCACGCACGCACGCACACACACACACACACACACACACACACACACACACACACACACACACGCACGCATGCGCACACACACACACACACACACACACACACACACACACACTCACACACACACACTCACACGTACAGTATCTATTGCTTTGTTGTCCCTAATGAAAAAATGGCAACCATGCTCCTATGCTTTGACAGTAACCTTGCAATGCTAATGCCACTCCCCTGGCCTTATTGAAACGAATGACTCTCTCAGTCAAGTCAGTGAACTGTGGACTTTCATCCAGCCCTCCTACACTTGTACTGTGCAGGGAGGGATATATGGCAAGGGGTTGGGGGGGGGAAATGTGAATATAACTTCACTATTGTGAATATTCTAATGTGAATATACCTTCTTGGCAGTGTCATATTGTATGTTCCCAGCAGGAAGTGGGGTGGTGCTGTTGCTGTGGGTTACCGAGACGTCGATGGGCGGGTATGACACCCCCAATATGGTGATGTTCTCAAATGCCAGGTTATCACTGTACCCAGCATGCATCACCTGCATGGTCAACATACCCTGGAGAGAGAAGAAGAGAATGGCTGTAGTCTATGAAGGCAATATATACACCATATGAAGAGTGGCTGTAACAGTGAGAGAGGCAGTATTGTACTTTGTGGAGTATAGATTTAAAGCTTTAAAGGATAAGTCTGTATATTTAATTATATTTATTAACTACAAAATACATCACTTTTTGGAACTCGTGAGCTTAGAATTATAAGGTTCTTTCTCCGTTTAGGGTAGTTCAGAGATATTGAGCGTCAATGTTTTTTACATTCCATTATGTTTGGTGTGATGGAAGTTTTGTATTTTATGAATTACTAACTCAAACATTTAAACATTTAAAAAAATAACACCACACAGGCATTAATAACAACTAATGGATAACACCTAATGGATCAGATTATGTAAAAAACAATTTTTTTACAAAAATGGAGATAGAACTCTGAATTCTAACGTCACAAACTGTAAAGCTCCCAGTTTAGCGATGTTTTAAAAATGGAATTGTGAGTAACAAAATGTGATATAACATTGCGGAAAAAGTATAATCACACTTTAATGTGTACAACATCTCAAGGCCAGCATCAATACATTGGGAGATTTGCAGTTTCAAAAATGAAGTATGTCAGTGTGTTTAGAGCTTTTGTTCACAGTTGCACAATTTACTCAACCACTTGCATTGTAGCCTGATGAGGAGTTTCGCTGGTGCCAGTATGTTTCTCAAAACCAAGCTAATTCACCCAAAAAGTGTGCACCCTCCTACAGCATCTCATTCACACACAAACAAACGTATCCTTTACATTTGTCCATGTGGAGATCCGTGCACATCCCTGAAAAAGTGTGCTGATGTCTGTATGGATTTCCATCATAGATCAGTGCAGATGTCCTTAAAAAGCGTAAACACAAACCCCTACAGATGGGGCCAAATGTATTGCGTGTGACGATGAGGCAATCGTGCACACGACATTGGTGCCTCTGTGGAGCGTTGAATTGAGGCTTGGGCCAGTTTTCTTGCAATGATCGAGTTTGTAGGCCTGTCCCACAAACTTGAAATTGAAATGTGAACATTCAGTTTAACCTTTCAGCAGCCTGGGACATAACAAAGAAGACATTTTATTTCCTTTTTTGGCAGTCCGCTTTTCTGCATATTTATAGTCTTATGGTGATTTGTGAGCGCCATTCTGTCTGTCTGGGCTAATATTTGTCATGGATTGGCAATTGGATTAGTTTTGCAATGTATACTATTATTAAATAATAGTCATAATAATAAAGAAAATGTTTAAATGTATAATAAAACATAAAAATAAAAAAAGAATGCATCAAATGTAGGCTATATAGAATAGCACCTTTATAAAATCCATAGACGCTTTACTAAAGAAGTGAAGGCTACTATTAAATTATCATATGAGATTTTATCAATACTGTACATGTGTTATTTCCCTTATCAAGAGCGGAAGCATTTGTGAAATAGACATCCATTTCCTTGAGACATACTGCAATATCACATTTTAATGTTACACTTGATCTGGAACTCTTCCGACATTCCTCCTTTGCATGTGCCATTCCAATTTACACATTCATGGAATTCACCTGACAGACTCATCGATGGGGAAGATTCAGACACACCAGCCTGACGACTCATCGATGGGGGAGGTTCAGACACATCATAGATTCAGACACACCAGCCTGACGGGCCGGATCATTGAACCGGCTCTTTTTAGTGAACCTTGCGAATCAAGTCACAAATCTGAAGAGCTGTTCATGTAACGAGCAATCAAGATGTGTTCTGCTATGGTGCTAAGGGTAATACATAGGGAATACATGTAACCATATATTGTTTATCAGTTTTAATCTTGTCTAACTTTTTCTAGGAACTTTGTTTCCTACCTGGTCTCTTGGCTTAACATCTCTTGACTATAATAGGAGAGGGCATAAACATATGCAAAACTTACATAAATGACAGAGAATTGATACCGGATGTGGTTGCCAGATTCAACAGTATCTGAGAAGGAGAAGAGAAGGTCAAGTTTAAATACAACGTAATAGCGTAAAGTGAATTATCCCATGTTGTGATGTTTACCTTCATAAAGTAAAGTCATGACGTCTAGACATTATGAATGTTAGTGACGTGTTTGACATGTAATGCTATTAACTATGTAGGCAACACCTGATTTAAATAACTGTTTGAGTATAGTTCACACACACACACAAAACATAATACCTCGAGAGTCTCCATCATCCCAAAATAGTTCGCCTTCTGCTTGCTTGTTGTCATCAAGAGCTACAATCAGACCCATGGGATTACGCCGACTGGGGAACACACACATGAACACACACACAACCACACACATGAACACACACACAACCACACACATGAACACACACACAACCACACACATGAACACACACACAACCACACCCATAACCACACACATAAACACACACAGACACACATGGCTTTTATATGTGCTCAGAGTAAAATGTTAGAAATTGCAATGTGTGTGGTGTGTGTGTGTGTGTGTGTGTGTGTGTGTGTGTGTAGTTGTGTGTACCTGTGGGTGGTTGTGACTGCAGGTCGCTGAGTAGGAAGAATAGCCCCTCCTCTGATATGTAAACCAAGCTTGTCTGCAGGCAAGTACATCTCAACCATTTGTTTTCGATCAGTCACTCGCTCCATCTGATTGGTCAGACAGTTCAGAAAACGTAGTTTAGTTAAAAATAAAAAATACACAGACAGAGAGAGAGAGAGAGAGAGATGAAAAGTACAATGTGAGGATGCGGAAATATGTTTCTGAATTAATTATATACCAATATGAAATCAATTTGATGCACAAACATTGAAGGCACAAACATTGCATTGCTAATGGGTATTAGATTTGGAAATACGAAATGTGATGCTTCAATGTGACTTCCGGTATAAACCACGCCCACGTCCGGTCTTCTATCTGAATACAGATAGAGATAATGACGTCTCTTTACACCGCTAATACACACACAAACACTGCCCCCCCACACACACACAAACACTTAGTAGCCGTAAAGAGAGACATTCCACATCACAATTCATTTCCAACCCCCTCAGGTCCAAATGCTCAACCACCCAGGTGGTTACAAATGGACTGCACTTACATAGCGCCTTTATCCAAAGCGCTTTACAACGGCCTCTCATTCACCCGTTCATACACACATTCGCACACCAATGGCGGCAAGCTACCATGCAAGGAGCCGGCCCGCTCACTGGGAGCAATTTGGGGTTCAGTGTCTTGCTCAAGGACACTTCGACATGTGGCCAGCTGGGGCTCGAACCGCCGATCTGCCAGCCTTGCGATCATTAGACAGCGGCTCTACCTCCTGCGCCACAGCCAGGTGGTTATGCTTTTCTCATTCAGAGACAAGCTCGCTTCACTCGCGATGGAATGTTCCCTGTTCTTCTTATCTGTCTTTGTTAAAAATTATTAATTTGTGTTTGGCGGTACTGAAGGGATTGGGACACTCTCAGGATGGTGGATGAAGCAGCTTTTATTGCCTGCACAATGGGTCATCAAATAAACAAAACAATTGGCATGAATCTCTGATCCGCCTGCAGCAGCTATTGTCCCTTCTGCTCAGGCTTACAACATTCACCACAACATACTACATACAATCAATGACATGTCAAAAGCACTCAAACACTATGTCAATCAGACACACAACATACAATTAGATATGTGTGTGTGTGTGTGTGTGTGTGTGTGTGTGTGTGTGCGTGCGTGCGTGCGTGCGTGCGTGCGTGCGTGCGTGCGTGCGTGCGTGCGTGTGTGTGTGTGTGTGTGTGTGTGTGTGTGGAGGGTTCACTGGAGTGTCTGTAGTATAAGCAATTTCAGATCTTATCGCCTCCTCATTGTCACCCTTAAGGAGTGTTCCATTCCTCCCATCTCTTACCCTCTATTGCTTTCTTCTCTTTCTCCTCTCCTCTCCTCTCTCCACTCTTCCTCTTTACTTCGCCCACCCCTTACCTTCCTCTTGTTTACTTAACTAAGCATGTATGCCTTTTCAGGTCCCCACTCCCACATCCAACCTCACGTCATCTTCACATCCCACTAATCACAGGGGACCCAGGGCCAGGAGCAAGGGGACCAATCTAATCACCCATCTGATCAGAGGTTCTTTACACTGCTGCATGACACACAAATAAGACCCCACGTGAAATCAACTCTCTCTATCTCTTTGACAGGATGGCCTCTGACAGATGGTCTCTCTCTCTCTCTCTCTCCCTCTCTCTCTCTCTGACCGACACAGCAATTACCTGGGACTGAACAGAATCACTTTAAAGGGATATTCATGTGTACTTCTCTGTGCAGTAGGTCAGTGTTTAATATACTGTAGGAATTTGTCAACGACAGTAGAGTGTGGTTACCGTGACAGCGATAGTGAGTTAATTTGCCTTTTTCTTGGGGGGTATTACACCTTGGCAAAACAACCACCAGGGGTGATCTTTGAGCAATTCAAATGGATAGGCTTACTGTACCTCAGTGACACATGCATTACAGTGGTTAATAATCTAGGACAAGGGTCCGCAACCGACCGCTCCAGAGCCCCATGCGGCGGCTCTTTTGCCCATCTCCAGTGGCTCCCTGTGGCTTTGACAAACAATCTAACAGTTCTTTTTTTACATTTTCATTTATCATTGTTGTACGTTATTCTTACATTCTCCAATTGTAAAAATGTGTAGCCTATACATGAATTTAAGTTATAAGTAAAAGTAATATTTCGTCAACTAAAATAGCCTACGACAAATATTAAGAGCGCCTTTCTTAGCCTATACACTGATTTATTGTATTATGTTAACTTCACGTCACACCTATTTGTAATGTTGATAGCCTAATTTAGACTTAATAGGCTGTGTTCATTATAAGCCTCAAATATGTTTTGCGGCCAACCCTTGTTCTAGGAAGATCTCAGCATACTGTCTCTGAGATACCTATATTATGAAATTGAACGTTATGTTACTTTTTTTAAATTGTGAATATAAAAAACGTTATTTACTACTTAACAGATATCTGTCTCTTATTGACCTGAGTATTTTAAATAGAATAGATCGTCACATGGTTTTATGATATTACAGCGTCACATTATTTTTCCTTTTTTCATAGTTTTTTCAACATACACATGTTTGCCTCCCTGGGAAGATGGCATCGACAGCAGAAGCGGGTAAGCCGAGCGACTAACTAGCCTAACTAGCCTAACTAGCCTAACTAGCCTTAGCAGTCCGGAATGCGGATTCACAGCCTTTTAACACTGTTATGCTGTTATCCTGAGCTTATCTGGACACTTTTACAATACATTTCCAATAATGATTATAAGAATAAGCACCGGGTTTGCGGGCGCACGGAAATCGTTTTGCCACCTCCACTACTACCATCGGAGCCTTATTTAGAGCCAGGAAACACCATGCTATCTACTGACAAGGTTTTCCCACCACATAGCTACCAGGGACCCTGCGGTTACATGGTCAGCGCTTAAACCGCTACGCCACCTAAGCGCCCCGATATTAAACCTTTTAAACAAACTTTAATTGTAGCCAGTGTGTTCCAGACAGTGCTAAGTGAGTTGACTTTATTACACTGTGGTGGCCTAGTCCTCTCACGTTAGGAGGGTGGCCCAGGTTCAGGGTCAGCTACAGTTGTATGTTTTTTCCCCTGTTCACCACGATGTATTTACCCGCACAATGCTGCCATCATAATTTATCCAAGTAATCAGGGTCTTAGATAATTAGCTTGGCTAATGAGTAAATAGACAACATATGACCACAGCCCAAATGAGACATTTGTGGTGCTAGCATATTTCCCTATTGGGGAGCCCTTGGAAGTGTGTCTGTTTTTCTTCTGATGATTAATGTTCCTGTATTGACGTCATACCCGTTCCATCTGTCTAGCAAAGTTTCAAGTTTCAAGTTGTATTGTTACGTCACATTACACAAGTGTAAGAGAGTAACATTCTGAGGCTTTGGTTCCTGACATTGCAGCACAAGACAATAAGGCAACAGGCATAATTCAAGATTAAAAAGTGACAATAAGACAGGATGATTATGACGATCAAAGATGATTATCTTCTGTCAATTAAAATAAGCAACACAAATACAACATGTTCAAGAGTTATACTATATTGATTGCAGTGTGTAGCAAACCCAGTGTTGTGTTAACGGATGTGGTTATTTATACTTTGCTTGCAACAAAGATGGTAATGTTACATCAGAATGTAGGCGGTCTCTACCCAAAAGCAAACATAGGCTGTTTGTCTAAAAGCAGTCCACTATAAGATCCTCTCTGAAGAGTCCAGTATTCTGTAGGCTGAGAGAAGGTCTGAATCCTAAACAACCTTTCCAATGTGTATGTTCTTTAGTAGACCAACCCACTGTACTGTACCAGGAGTCAAAGCTGACTGTAAAACCTGGTCAGTGCATAGGATATAGATTTTTGGAGCTCAACTGAATTTCCTTAAATTTTCTTTTTCAGACATAAAATCATATATGTCACTTAAAATCATATATGTCACTGACGTTTTCTGCATTTTTTTTTTTTTTTAACTGTAGGGTCTGATATTTATGTTGATACTCAATGGATGTACATAGTGCCTTGTTATATGCCAAATCGAAATTTGACATTGATTATTTCAGTAACATCTTGTGGCACAGTTTGATCATCCGCTAAATTGTAAAAAGTATATTTTATTGCCAAAAACACACAAAACTGCACTGTGAATTATAGTATTAGAATAACTCATGCATGTTTTTGTTGACTAACTCTGTTGCATCCAATAATGATTCATCCCAGACCTTCTGAAGACAAATGTGTGGTACATTCTCATGAGTGTCCACAAACCTGCTCAAACTGCTGTGACAGTGACACCGATAGAAGAGTGTCTGCTCTGTCTCTGGAATGAATGGATATAACTAGCCATGTTAACGGCTTTTTAACTGGTTCTGGCCTAACGCCGCCTCAGCTGTGAATTCATGGTAAATCACAGACTTGAGTGCCTTGTTGCTTTTATAAAAAGGTTACAAAATTGTACAAATATCGTGACACGAAAACAATGCCTTTCTTTTGTGGTAGATTGCGCTGTGCTCAGAAATATAGTTCTCAAAACTACACTGCTGTTGTCAAAATAACGTGATAAACAAATCTTCGGAATTTGAGTTTTTGCACAGGGATATAACTGTGACATGGTCAACAGGCAAAATGTGTCGTAGCTGTCTTAATAACTTCATCAAGGAATAAAGCACAGCTTCATTGTTATTCGCCTCTCAGTCAATCCCAATGGTGAAACTGTTGTACAAAGGTACGTAAATAATATTGTCAATAATATTATTTTCTGCGCCTCTTTATGCCGAATAACTCGATTAATATCCTATGACAAGCCTTTATGCACAAATAGCTACAGCAATGATGGTCTTACGGCAGCAGCAGTGGCAGAAGGAGAGCAATGTGGCATAACTTCTGAAATGTACTTCTGAAAAATGATGATAGGCAAAACCGCTTTTTCAATGCAAAGTGCAAACAATCTTATATATTGAGAGATACAGCCATGCATCTCAATAATGTCACTGGTTAAGCAAGGCTCTGCAATCACAAACTATTCTCTCTCTCATGTTCAATTGGGTGATTATTTTGTTACAAGGGAACAGAAATGTCACCACTGTCAAGGTTATAATGTAATTTCCACCATAGAAGGATGGATCTTAAAAAAATTAAAAAATAAAAAGATCCTCGCTGCTCTTGCCTCCACCTTGTGGTGGCTTTCGGCATCACTTCACCCATCTTCACAACTACTATCTGCCACAGCAGTGGCGTTGAGGTAGCTCACCGTTACAATGAGAACATCCACATGTTAAACAGTGACCTACAGTAGTTCCCCACAAGGAGACTTAAGTAAGACTGTTGGGACATTTCTTTTTTTATATATTTTTTTCTGAGTGGGGCAGTCCCACTCATGTTTTTTATTGATAGAGAAAGTGGAGAATTAGACAGAAAGGATGGGTGAGAGAGAGAGGAGGGATGACGTGCAGGATATGTCCCTGGCCGGATTCGAACCGGGGACCCTGCGGTTACATGGTCGACGCTTAACCCGCTACGCCACCTAAGCGCCCCTGTTGGGACATTTCTATAGTCAATAGGGAATGAGGGAATGAAGCAGAAGTAAGGAATGTTTGACAGGAAACAGTTAACAGTGAGCAGGAAAAACAAAGCTCACCGTCTCGTAGTCATACCACACAGCATCTGGGAGGTAAGCTCTGATCCTCTCCATCCCCTGGGAAAACATCAACCAATCACAAATCAGCTGAACACATCATTCAACTATGAAGTAACCAAGCAGATTGTATACCCTGTCTATCTAGTTTTTACAAGACGTTTGAATGAACCGTATAAGGCTTCAAAATTGAATCAATCAAAGGCATTTGTTACAGGTTATGGTGAAGACAGCATCAAGCGATGGACGAAGGGGATTCTAGGGGACAGAGAGGTGTGGTCAATACAACAGGGGGCCATTATTTGATAAGGCTGTCATTAAATCTAAAAGGAGTGGACAGTGAAACAGAACAGAGAGAAATAAAGAATAGAGGAAGAGAACCTCATGTCCTGTCCAAAAAAGGTGTGTCTTGAGTATAGACCATTCTCATCTTTCAGTTTAAACCTATCACGCCATCTCTCTCTCTCTCTCTCTCTCTCTCTCTCTCTCTCTCTCTCTCTCTCTCTCTCTCTCTCTCTCTCTCTCTCTCTCTCTCCCTCAATGTCCAATTTCATATCCTACAGTGCCTTGTCTTCAGGGATCTCAGAGCGAGGCCATGAAAGGAAGAGAAGAAAGGTGGGAATGGAGGAAGAAGAAGAAGATGAGGGAAAAAAGAAGAAGAAGATTTTTTTAATAAGAAGACAATGGTTGCTAAACAATGGAATCAATAGGAATCAAGGATTGCATAATTAATAATGATTAATATGCTTAATAATGATATGAACATGCAGTGGTTTTACACACACTATTGTTTTACTTAGTAATAAGTAGTGAGTCATTTAACCAAACCAAGTAACCTAGCAAACAAATCAAAATCGTGTGCTCTCTCTTTGATGTTGATTTGTTACATAGCTAAAATCTATTTTTTTAATGTAGGTAATTATCATTTAATTTCCCCCTCATATTCATTTATCACTATCACGTGCAGTCCAAGTCAGTTCCCTTTCTCCATCACAGTAGACCCTTAGACATTCTCCTGGTGAAGGATGGATGCTATCGTGCACCTCTTTACCTCGTGTCTGATTCCTTCATATGGGGTATCAGTCAAAATCACGAGTAATGCATAAGAATAGCTAGCATTAGCGTAACTGCCAAGGTGATTGAATGAGACAGAGTGGGCATCGGTCCTCATTTGGAGAGATGAGACAAGTGGTGCACAAGTAGCATCTGATCCTTTCATGAAGGCAGGATATGATGCTCACACTAGATACCATGAGAGAGACAGAGAGACGGGAAATAGGAGAGAGAGAGAGAGAAATATATGATCAGGGGTCTGAGAGACCAGCTGATTAAGAGAATGCAGATACGATGAGGGAGCCTGCTTTTGATGCTGCTTAAGTTTTGGGATGAAAAAATTAGAAAGAGTAATGGGAGGAGGAGAGAAGAGGGGGAGAGGAGAAAAGGACGTATGGGGGTGGACTCACAGGGACAGTGGAGAAAAAAGGGAGAGTTGTGGAGGTAAGCTTTAACCATGCAGAAAAATAAGTGCTGTTAATACACTACTTCAGTAAAACTTGACCTGTGTAACTCAGTGTGTGTTAAATATGCATTGATGTTATTGGGATGTTTATTATGTAGTGCCCTACCAGTGAAGTAGGTTGAAGTTGTGACTCATACTATTGTAATTTCAAGCTCAGGGGTGACAGCCTTGAAACCTTCTTCTCCTCTGCTTGCATAAGAAACTTTTCACAATCACAACTTGATTAAACTTATTACATCCCAAGCCTCAATTGGAATGCATTTCACTCTGCGTTTCTGTAATTCACGAGAGGCCATTCTAAATTGCTTATTAATCAGGCCACTTTAACATGACCGCAATCTATCTACACACACACACACACACGCACACACACACACACACACACACACACACACACAAACCATCTATCTGCACTTCTAATCTGCCAGTAATGAGGTCAGTGCTCTCATTAGAGCCGAGAGAAAAGAGGGGGAATATGAAAGAGAGAAGAAGGATGCCGAGATGGAGGGCAGAGGAAAATTAAATCCCATGTCATGCTTTCGTCACAAGAGAGTTCAAAGTGTGTGTGTGTGTGTGTGTGTGTGTGTGTGT
>NC_137682.1:25778289-25825789 GCF_963989245.1 Nansenia antarctica | reverse complement strand
TAATGGATCAGATTATGTAAAAAACAAAATGTTGACAAAAATGGAGATAGAACCTTATAATTCTAACGCCACGATATATTTGTGGGTTGAATGATGTGTGTAACCATTCTTACTGGGGTTGAATGATGTGTGTAACCATTCTTACTGGGGGTGAATTATGTGTGTAACCATTCTTACTGGGGGTGAATGATGTGTGTAACCATTCTTACTGGGGTTGAATGATGTGTTTAACGATTCTTACTGGGGGTGAATGATGTGTGTAACCATTCTTACTGGGGGTGAATGATGTGTGTAACCATTCTTACTGGGAGTGAATGGAGGGTAGTTAAGGTTGTTGTCTGCACAACCCTTTGTTGATCCTTGCTTGAAGTTTGCTACCTCGTTCATGTCCTGCAACAGAGCCAGGAGACAGACATTAGATGAGGGCCAACCAGAAATATTACATTTCTATATAATTCTCATCATGTCAACTTAATCCGGTAAGAGGAGACTTACGATCCACAGACCATCGTGTTTGATTTCCTTATAGAACCTGTCGTACTCATCAGCCCACCACTCGATACATCCATCGTTGGTGTAGTCAGGAAAAACTGTCTCACCTGGCCATACCTAGACATAGAGAGGAAGGGTGATAATGCTGATGATGAGGAAGGGGGGGGGCAAAGGATGTTAGGAAAGTGAGGAGGGAGAAGTGAGAAGAGAAAGTAGGGCAGTAGAGGACAGAGCGTAGGAGAACTAGTAGAACTAGATCTATGCCATTTAGCTGACGCTTTTATCCAAAGCGACTTACATTGCAGCAAGGGCGTACAGTGTTGTTCAGTAGTGTATTACATCGATGCGGAAATACAATCAAGCACACTTCAATACTTCATCTATAAAGCATAGACGTAACTGTGTGTTAGAAGACGTCTTTAACGACATGCATTTTGAGTGATGATTAAATCTGAACAAGAGAGAAGAGAAAACAGAGAGATAGAGAGAGAGAGAGAGAGAGAGAGAGAGAGAGAGAGAGAGAGAGAGAGAGAGAGAGAGAGAGAGAGAGAGAGAAAGAGAGAGGGTGTGTGTGTGTGTGTGTGTGTGTGTGTGTGCATGTCAGTCTGGATCTGACCTTGTATGACACGGTAATAGAGATTCAATCTCACGGTTTTTCCCCTCCCGTCAGTCATTTCCTCTGGCTACCTCTACCTGTTACTCAACTAATGATCGTACTTTGCAACCAGGAGAGAGGTCATGCATTATGCTTGTGACATACCTAACAGACATAGCAGTATTCACACACACACACACACACACACACACACACACACACACACACAACCCATATGCTCTCTTCTCCTCTCTTCCATTCACTCTTTCTTCCAGTAACCTCCTTCCCCCCAGCCACGCCACTCCCATTGTACCTCTTACCTTTGTCTGCTGTTTTTTGTCTGCTGGGCATGTAGAAGTAGCTTTTATTATTATGCTTAAAGGCAATTAGCCCCCTAAGTTAATAGCCTTATTAAAACCACCTTGTCCTTGCATGTCCCCACTTTTGCTCATATGTCATCCTTACCATCTGTGCCTTGCTCATCCATAATCAAAAGCAGAACATGCACACACAAACAAACAAATATACAGACACATATAAACTCAAAGACACATGGGCTGGATGTTAGCACAGTCTTTGAAGCAGAACATTTTGAGATTAAACACTAATGTGAAATCGACGTATATGTTTGACCCGTTATATAACCATAAAAAAGCGATTAGCATGGGGCTAGGCAATCATCTGAGTAATCAAAAGCTTTTCCATAGCCCATGTAATACATGGCTTATCTTGCTCAAGAGCTTCACATGCTCGCTGTGTAGTTGAATAGGGGATTCAAAACTAGACGTTAAAAATGGAGATGAGAGAGACCCCTAATACCACCCCTTCAGGCCGGTGACGCTTAAAGGCTTTCCTACAGCGTGTTCTATCTATGTATGACCTAGCAAGTGCACCCATTTTATCTAACGAACCACTCTTGCAACAAGGTGAGGGACTCCAGTAATTAGGACAGTGTGCACCACAGACGGCATGGTCACATGGTCACAATGTATGTAGAGAAGCCCATAACGCCTCCACCCCACAGGTGGAGTGTGCCTGGATGCCCAAAGGGGGCTGCAATCCAAAGTCTCAACAATAACACCCGCATTGCAACGGGAGAGGCCCTGTGTGGACACAGACCTACCCAGAGTTTCGCAAAGCAGACAAACAATTGAACACAAACCCTGAATGATGCCGTCCTGGCTATGTAAACGCGCAGAGTGCGTACAGGACAGAAGGTGTTCATTTGCGCTCTAGAGAGGAGAAGGGTGGGGAATGTCAATGGAGTAGTACTTGGACGGGACACAGGGGCGCAGGCCTTCCAAGTCTAGGTTGGATCTTTCGTCGGCCAGATACATGGATCCATCAGCTCGGGATAAGGGTGGAACAATTGGCCATGCACTCGGGACGATAAGTCCAAGTGGACATGTAGAGTAGCTGGGGTATTTGACCTCCATGGTTTCCTAGGCCAATTCGGGGCATATCAGGAGCAAGGACAAACCGATCGCTATCATCTCAGCCAAGTTGATGAGTTGGTCAAACCACTACAAAGCCCACCAAGAAGAGACGCTGAGTGACCAAATCTGCCTCTGATGGAAGGTTCGTTGTCCGATTATCTCGACGTAAAGGCTGGTGCCAGCAAACTAACTTCTAGGTGGAAGGGCTTCTTCCATGAAGACTTTCATTAACACTAGAAGAGCCACGGGTGGCGTCACCAAATGAGTACCCCCTCCCCTCTCTGGAAGAGCTGTACAACACACGCTGTCTCAGGAAGGCCTCCAAGATCTCCAGGGACCCGACCCACCCTGGGTACGAACACTTTACCAGGCTGCCCTCGAAAAGGCGGTTCAGGACCCTGGCCGCAAGGACAAACAGACTGAAGAACAGCTTCTACCACAGGGCCGTCCAGGCCCTGAACACAGCAAAGACCTAAGTTCTGGGCCCTGGACAGTCTGGACGGATTGATGGCAGCTGCTGGACTGGAAAAATCAGGTGTAGTGCTGAGGCACAAACATGTACATTTCAAGCCTGCAAACTGTGACACTTTAAATAAATGTGAAATAATACTATTGTGCAATATGACAAACCTAGTCGTCTATCTGTACAGTATAGTACAGTGGATAGTGTACATAGCCTTTTATTTATGTAAACCAGCTCCTTCCCTTCTTGTGATTTTTTTAAAAGTTTTTTCCCTTTCCTAACACCAGGGGAGCCACCCCTCCTAAATTTCGTACCTGTACTGTAGCAATGACAATAAAGTCCATTCATTCATTCATTCATTCATTCATTCTAAGGACTCTGCTCCCGAAATTCCACCAACATATCTCCTGTGCCACTAGAGGAGACACAACTCTTGACCATGTGTATCCAAACACTGCTGAGGGTTACAAAGCCATGTGTAACTCCCCCACCTGGGACAGTCTGATCACCTCTCATTGTTGCTACTTTAAGTTCACATCACTCATCAAACGTGTGAAACTATCAGTGAGGACAACTAAAGTCTGGATGGAAGGAGCAGACTCTACACGACAACACCGATTTCAAAGCACAGACGTTCACCACTCAGGCCACTGTAGTGTACCACAGACTTATATGACTTACGTATATTCACTTATACGCTTCTTCCGTTCTGGAATACAACAATGTCACCACCCACAGATAAACAGATAAGAACTTTCCCCAACCAGAAGCCATGCATGAACTGTGAGGTCTGCTTACTGCTGGAAGCATGCAACACCGCTTTTAGACCTGGCGATAGAGAGGCCTACAGCTCATCCAGGGCTAACCTGAAGAGGGGCATCAGGGAGGCCAAGCTCCAGGCCATCAGAGATTACAAACCCAAAAACATAGCCTCCCCTACCTGCACTGATTCCCCTCCCCCCCCTCCCCCAGACGACCAGCCCCTCACACTCTCCATCATCTTGTGTGCTGTGCACTGAGGAAGGTGAATGCATGCAAGGCTGCTGGCCCCAACGGCATCCCTGGCCATGTGTTCAGGGCTTGTGCTGGGCAGCTGGCCATGGTCTTCACTGACAGTTTTAACCTGTCACTGGCCTATGCAGTTGTCCCCACGTGCCTCAAGTCACTAACTATTGTGCCAGTGCCGAAGAACTCAGCTGCAGCAGGCCTAAATGAAGTGAAGTGAAGTGCCTCGAGAGGTTGGTCCTGGCTCACCTTAAAGACCATCTACCCCATACACTGGATCCCCATCAGTTTGCCTACCATAAGAACAGGTCAACGGAGGATGCCATCTTCAAGGCACTACACTCCGCCCTGACACACCTGGACAAAAACAACACCTTCACAAGGATGCTGTTCATTGGTTTCAGTTCAGAATTCAACACTATCATCCCCTCCAAGCTGGTCACCAAGCTGGTCACCAAGCATCAGCACCTTCCTCTGTAACTGGACCCTGGACTTCCTGAACAACAGACCCCAGTGTGTTAAGCTTGACAACCACACCTCCTCCACCCTGAACACCGGTGTCCCACAGGGCTGTGTGCTGAGCCCTCTCCTCTACTCCCTCTTCACCCATGACTGTGTGCCCGTGCATGGCTCCAATATCATCATCAAGTTTGCAGACGACACCACCTGATAAGTAACATTGGCGAGTCAGCCTACAGGGAGGAGATTCAGCACCTAGCGCGGTGGTGTGCCAGCAACAACCAAGTCCTCAACACCAAGAAGACCATGGAACTCATTGTGGATTACAGGAAACCAGACGCTACGAACACACCACCATCTACATCAATGGGGTTCAAGTTCCTCGGTGTCCACATCTCCGAGGACCTCTCTTGGACCCTCAACTCCTCCAACCTGGTGAAATCTATACTTCCTGAGAAGACTGAAAAAAGGCCAGCTGTCTCTGAGGATTCGGGTACATTTTTATCAGTCCACCACAGAGAGTATTCTGACTAACTGCATAACAATGTGGTATGGCAGCTGCTCTGTCTCTGACCAGAAGGCCCTGCAACGGTGGTGACACCCTGCAGTACATCACCAGTGCCCAACTCCCAGCCATCGAGGTCCTCCAGGAAAAGTGATGTCTGCGGAGGGCGCGAGGCATCATTGAAGACACCTCTCACCCGTGGGACAGGTGACTCCCACATTGTATCTACATCTACAGTACATATCATATATAATACTGATATTCATACACATATATTGAGTTTTTATATTCATATTCATTGCATGTATACTGACTTCATATGAATTAACTTATTCTCACTGTAATAACGTATACTGTCCCACCATGTCCATACAGTCATGACTTTTGCACTATACACTATTTGCATCTGGTTAGATGCCAAACTGCATTTCGTTGTCTTAGTACCTGTACTCTGTCAATGTTAAGTTGAATCTAATCTAATCTACCTGTACCAGGCATGATTGTATAGGGGTCTTCAAACACATACATGCATACAGGCACACATACATACACACACACACACACACACACACACACACACACACACACACACGCGCTGCCCACCTCTCCCAATAGGGGTGTCTTTCCATCAGCCTCAGTGACCCAGGCGTTCTTCTGTATTCCACGATCATATGATTCATAAGAAGCACCATTCGCCCTCCTACTAGTGGCTACAGCTGGGTCCTGTGTGAAAAAATACAACCATTGAATCACATAGACGATTTCCAGCATATACAGTAGGGTTTAGAATAACCTTTAGTGAAACAATGAATTGGCTCAATTATGAATCAATTATGAATAATATAACATACATAGCAATAGAGGGAAGAACAGTCAAAGTGTGGCTAGAACTGTAGTTACATTTTAAGTCCACTTTAAGTACTCAAATGCCATAGAGGTAAAGACTTCTTCACAGAGACCATAGCCCACTTACATCAAAACCAGCTAATTGAATATTATTTCAATCTGATGATGTTCGTCAGAAGTCAAATTGACCGTCATTGTTATCATACAGTATTACAGAAACACTAGGCGAAAAATACTAAAACTCTGGCATTTGTTTTTTTTACCAATATGAGGATGTATCGCTGTCCATTCTTGTGGAGGTAGTCAGCAAAATCAGGAAGGTCTCTGAACTTGACAGCATCATAGGTGAAGTCCTTCTTGTCCTCCATGTAGTCTATGTCAGTGTACTGGATATCCTGGGACGGAAGGAGAAATCATTGGAATGAAATTGCTTCAAATAATTCAAACATTAGTAGGACGCAAATAGCAAAACTATGATGAAATCAATCAGGCCTAAATTAGGCATTACATTCTAAATATTACCAGTTGTCATTCTTTAAAAAATGGTTTGTGATGCTTTACTTTTTGTTTACAGACACATACTGTTAGCATACTCATAGTACTATACATCCACTCCAAACCACTGACATATTACAGTAGCTTGACTTAGATATCCTTACACAATATGAGTATGTTGGTTTATTTACTGTCTTGGCTTGTCTACTCAGAATAAACTGCATTGTATCACATAACGTATGCATGACTTGAATTCATCATTACATTAGTATTGCTATTTTTTTTACTGTTATGCCATAAATGCATTCATTCACATGTCTGTATCTAAGTATGACCTAAATGCATCCTCAAAATGGAGCATATTTGACATGACTTCAATGTATTCCCCTCATATATTAGCATCTAAGCATTCCTAATATACATCCTCTTAAATGTTAGCATATCACTTAAAGGCATCCACTCGCACATTAGCCCGCTGGCATGCCTTGGAGGTTCAGACCTTGATGTGAATACTTGCGACTTGGCTAATGTGTTCCGGAACCTTGGGAGGATTTTTGTGTTAGCACATTCTGTTTTTGGTCTGGACCCTGATTCTCTTGCCTAGCAATCCCTCTCCATATCGCCATAACAGATGGTTCACAGCTCCTGCCAGTTTCTTCCCTAATGTTAATCAGTTCCAGACGTATTAGTATAATGTGATAATGCCCTCTGTCGTCTATCTGATCGCTATCAAATATGTCCCTCAATATATCTTGAGAGAAACCAGCTGCATTCTAATGTCTTAGGGGGAGTCTATGGATGGGATTATTACACCCGCATTTGTTTTCATAAAATACCACTTGTATTTTGTACATGTATCTATGTGGTTGTGATAGATTGATTGTGTCAAAACTGTGGTTTCTTAATTATCTTGGAAGTTCAGTAGGAGCTCATGAGTTCACACAAGCTCAATATTAGCATGCTTCCCTGACTGTCACACTCATTTCCCCTTGAGGTCAAAGACCAGGTTATTTTCCATACACTGCCTGTTGAGCTGTGGATAATAATTGCTAGATTGTGATAGGTTGTTGTGTTTTGTGATAGTTATCAGTTGATAACATCCCCCTGTTTGTGGCACAGAATGGGCGTTTTTGTAAACTAACATGGGTGGATGAAGACTGGTGAATGAGCTCTGGCACACAGCTATGGTCTTTTTTCGGAACAAAATGTTGGCTACTAACAGGTGTAGTAAAAATAATGGACACAGAATGCCAGTGTAAAATACATGTCTTGTTTCTTTCTTGTTTTAAATTAGTGAATACATTCCTTAGCGCCTAGATCTCAGTGAGTCATATCTAGATAGAATGTTCTAGCATATTATTAAGCAGTGTCCACCAAACAACAACAAAAAAATGCGCCGCTTCTGTATATGAAACAGCGGCCTTCAAAGTGGAGTGGAATAGACCTGACAGTTGTTGCTAGGCTAACTGATATATTGAGCTGGCAAGGTAGCTAGGAACGAATAGTGATTATGCTAACACAAACCGTGTATGCATTTCTATGCAAGTAAAAGAGTAGCTTGCTTGTTTGTTTCATACAGAAATAGTGTATATGTATTGTGTATTTCTATAGAAATACATTCTATAGAAATTGTAGTGGAAGACATTTTCCAACATTTTCCACTGAATATCCACCATCTTGTGAAATGTTTGTTTGTCCCGCCCCTCCGTCAATTAGATTAGGTTACTTGGCCCAAAGTGAGACTGATGCACGGCGCTCCATTCCAAAAGTTGAAACAAGACAATTCAATACATCTGCTTAGGTGGAACTTAGAGCATACAGAAAGCGTCCTTCTCATTGAAAACAACTAGAAAAAGGCACTGGAGGATGGATAAATGTGTTGACACACAGAGTAACATTGATTCACAGCTCATAAACTAGTTTATGAACGAATACAAGTGTTTCTATTGTACATTAGCTCCGTAGGTTTCTAACGTTCCCCTGTTCTCCCTAGTTTCTCAATTCCTTGGTTTTTCTGTTGTTCCCCTGGTGTGGTTCTTACGTATGGCAGGCCAATAGCCCGGTTCCTCTCAACAGTCAGCTTAACTTCGTCCAGACTGCCGTAGTCCCAGCGAGACAACTGGAATCCTAGGGCCCAATACGGAGGTATAACCGGTCTGCCGATTAGCTGGACACACCAAAACACACAAATAAACAAACACTCAGAAACACACACATGCAGACACATACTTATTAGCATACTGGTCTCCTATTAAAATCGCATACCGATACACAATAATATTTCTTCCCAATTGCCTGTCCTGGTTCACGCATGTTATACTGGTAGGTGAATATGGAAGGCGATACACCATATAGGGAGGCTGTTGGGGTGGTGGAGGCATTAGCAGCAGCTTGCCTTTCACCCTAATGTGTTGCTGCTTAATCTCACCATGGAGAGCAATACTAATACTTAATCACACCATGGAGAGTCATTATTGTTGCTAATGCTAATGTGGGCTCATGTCCGACCACTCAAAGGTAGTGCCTCGTACTGCCTAACCTCCACACAATTGAGCTGCTGTGGAATTGGGAATGCATACTATGATGTATAGGAACACCATTTAATTAGGAAACAATTGCTTATTAGAGATAAGGTAATTGCGGCAAAAATAAGTAAAATATATCTTTTATGATATTTTATTATAAATGACACACATTAACACAGAGAAGAAAATAGCCAGAAGGAAAGCCTTTTTTGCTATCCTAATTAAATCTATTAGATAGATAGATAGATAGATAGATAGATAGATAGATAGATAGATAGATAGATTATTAGCCACACGACCAAAAGCCAGTGGAATTTGTCAGAGACACAGCCAGCATTTTATCAAAGACATTTATAGCATTTTGAATTGGCTTATTTATTCAACATTGACATTTTATATGAAACAGCAAAATAATTCAGATTCTGTTTTTAGGAACCTGATATCATGCTGAAACAGGAATGAACTTAACTAAGCAGCACATCACAGGTCAGGTCAGTGCAGCAGACTCACAAGTTCAGCAGTTCTGTGAGTTTTCCAGACAGGTGGAACCCCGCCGTTAGTCGTTTTTTTGGCAATATGTTGTCCCCCCAAAAAAGGTTAGAGATCATGGTTCCTATACCATGTGACCACATATGAATACTTATGATTATCATGCTTCATGCATATATTTATAAAAGGCACATAGGCCCATGTCTCACCAAAGAGAATTCCTGCACGACTTGCTCCGGTGTGTCTCCCAGTAGGATGTAGAAGTCTAGAATGCCTCCGATGGTTCTGTAGGTGACAGCTGGAGCAGGCTGCAGAGTCACCTCTGGAACAAACACACATGGAAGGAGAAACACACACATCAGTATCAGATGCGCCCACGTACACGCACAGGCACAGGCACACGCACACGCAAACACACACACACACACACACACACACACACACACACACATGCACACGCACACCAGACATCAGACATTCAGTTGTCATCAGACATTCCCATTTCAGTCCATCATCTCGTTCAGAGAGAAAAATGAATACTGATATGCTCTTTGATATGTCAGTCTGTGTGTGTGTGTGTGTGTGTGTGTGTGTGTGTATGTGTGTGTGTGTGTGTGTGACTCAACAGAATAATGCAAATAATTTAGTTCTATTTTGAGGTCTGTCTCTAGCCCTGTCTGCTCGTCCTAATTACTGAATGGTTGTTTAAAGATTATGAGAAAATACATTTAACATTTTAACCATTTAGCAGAAGCTTTTATCGGAAGCGATTTACAATTAGAGATTACGGGTAAGTGCCTTACTCAAGGGCACCCTAGTGGTGGTGTTCCCAGGTGGGATTTGAACACTAGAACAGCCATGGGTGGTGTGAGTAAACATTTATTTATGTCTTTGCACTCGATCAAATTTCAGGACCCTCCTTTCATTACTTTTCCTAGATATGTGCGTTCTACCACATCAGGATAAGCTAGTATAAAGCTATTTTGCAGTTTTTCTGTGTCGGAGGCAGGCTTATTTACCAGGCGGCCAACTAGTGGTCATTGTGTGTAAATAGCAGCTTCCCATTGTAAAGACTATGGTCATTTGACCCCCGAGGCGGCTCTTATAGTAGGTAAAAAAGGCACGGCTGTTCTAGTGTTAACTCATGACCTTTCGATCACCAGTCCAACTCACTATACACTAGGCCACCATTACAATTGATAAACATTCCCAATTCACTAACGTCCCTGTGCTCTACCATGCTCTCTTCACCTGCACCGGACGAATACTATCAGATCAATTGAAAGCATAACAAACTTTGAAGCTTGAAGCCATTATGGAGCGCTATTGCCAATGGTGTTGTGTTACAATGGATTTTCTAGACTTTTTGGGGGGCTTGGGCTGATGAAAAAGTCTGCAATGTCATTTGGGTCGGGTCAGACTTGAATGTGTCTGTGTGCGCCTGTGTGACTGTGTGGGTGTTGTTGTGTGTGTGTTGTACCCATAGCATTGCTGTTCATGAGGAAGACTCCAAATGACTTTCCGCTCTCATCTTCCAGACAGAGGAAGAAGGGATAGTGCCCGTAGAGGTTGTGTGTTCCCTGGAGTGATGATAGAGAAAGAGAGGGAGGAGAAAGAGAGACAGATCGAAGCTAAGGGGGGCGATTTCACTACATAATCAGCTTACAAGACATTCAATTATCCACCCCTTTGGGAAGGAGTCTACTCATGCAGAGAACACAACAGCCCTCCGTCCTCTTCACGCACTCACACACACGGGCTACCCTGCTGCGTGTTAGTGTCTGTGTAGCTCACATGTCTGTGGAGTTGTGTTAGTGTCTGTGTAGCTCACATGTCTGTGGAGTGGTATATAATGTGTATTCATATTTCCTTACATATCGTTATTGTTTTAGATTTGTGTTCTTTTTGACTTTTTACTGTATGTACAATTACACCAATGATGTCCGGCAATATATCTATATATATCATATTATATTCAAGCACTTTAACATACAAAATGTGGTATTGTACTGATTTCCGGGAACAATTCCCATTAGTAGTTTTTAAATTACGGACCATAACAATAACTATAACAACATTTATTTTGAGTGAGCACACTGGCACAAAAGAATAGCACTATACAAAACAAAACATACCTTAACACATTTGAAATCACTTCAATCGAAGTACACACCTCAATGGCAACATGGTGAATCTCAAAGATCAGTCGTTATCAAGAAAGTCACCCATTGATGTGTATGTGACAAATATGAGTGGGTGAAGTTCCTCATCTTGCGAAATTGTTATTGTAATGGCGGGACATGCATAGACTTGTATGTGTGTGTGTGTGTGTGTGTGTGTGTGTTATTGAATTCTCACCCCATTGGGGAATGCATCTCTGGAAAAAATGGGCCAGGTTTTCCAGTTGGTGTCATGGCGATATTGCTGATGGACATGTTCTCCTAGGCCGTAGATATTATGGGAGGGCAGCCTGGCAGACAGCTGCAGGTACTGATCAGCAAACACCAGCGGCCCCATAGTTGTGTCAAACCTGTGTTTTTAGAGAGAGAGAGAGAGTTGGATTACAATACACAAACATACAAACACACACAGAAACATGCACTATGTGACACAATCTGGTGAAAAGGTCAGCATGTCTGCAATTTCATAATCTGTAAAAAAACGGAAGAATGACCTTGCCCTACTTGGGGAATTACACCAGACCATTGTAACACTTCTCATGTAGTTAAATACCACTCCAAATGAGAATGGGCTAGAGAATACCGGCTTGTATTGAACTTTTGATCGATCATAAACAAAATTAACAAAATACAAAAACAAAACAGTCCCCACAAATACACTTCATACAATTATACATATATCATATCATATATCCTGGGTAACCTATCTCGGGTGCACCCTCACTATACTGGCTTCTAGAGAAACACACTGTACAAAATACTATGTGTTTAAATCCAAAATTGTAAAACAAATTAATAATTCTTCCCACAGTTAAACCCTCTGCATTGGAAACAGCAGGTAAGTGAAGAAACGTGAATGTCCTTTGCACTGCTGTGGACTGAGCAGTGAGTGCTTTGGAAAGAAAACGTGTGTACACACTGTGTAGTCTTTCACTCAGACAGTCTGTCCAAGGAAAATACACAAACAAATAATGGTATCAAATTAAATATTCAGATGGCTCAATGGGTTGACTCGCCACCTTGGAATGGACTGAACAAGGTCAGAATACTGTATAAGCTAAATGCAATTACAATTAGTTACATAGGACAGCTTCAATATAATTACATACATAGGGCAGCTTTAATGCCCATCCATACAAAACTAAATCGGTTCACTTAACAAGAACACATAGAATGGACTTCTCACCAGAGAAAGAATCTGTGTCATATGCCCTCCGTGTGTGTGCTGAAGCCACGCTGTGCTGGAGCTGTCGTGCCAAATTGTGTCCACCTGCCAATATTAGTCCGGCCCATGAATTCCCCCCTATGAATTTTGTATTTAATTAAGTTTATTCCATTTTGCTGAATCAGTGTGTGTTTGGATCAGGAGGCTGTCTCTATATCACAACCAGTTATGGAATTATATTTAGTAGCAGCGATATTCAGGGTCTGGGGCAATTATTATGGGCTCTCCCAGCCCGAGGCTCGCGTGCGCTCCGGGCTCTCGCCCTGCTGACTGTGCAATTTCCTCTATGTGTGTGTGTGTGTGTGTGTGTATCACAAATATCACAAATGTACATTGGGGTCTGGGGCAGTTCTTATGTCCTTTGCGCTCCAGGCTCTACATTAGCAGAGCGGATTACGTGTGAAATGAGCATGCTAGCAGGTGTTTTCATATAAAATGTATATACCTACATAAAAGCTATAGCTGACTAGTGAGCCTGCATCAACCTTAATGCTATTCAAGTGCAAGAAGATTACATTTGTCTCCCCAGTTTGAGACACATTTATCTGTGGTAGTCAGCACACAGTGGTAAAATGATGTCACAGCCGAACAGTATTTGGCCCATTAGTCCGGGAATCTGCGGAATGCATGTCGGCATAGCAACAGTGTTCAAACGATTTGATTTTGATGGGCCGTTGATGGGCCGGACTAATATTGACAGGCGGACACAATTTGGCATGACAGCGCCTTGTTTCGTTTTCACAAATAAAACAGAGATATGTTTTTTCCGTCTTTCTTGTACAGTATATAAGTATACAAGTATACAGTATACATTATATATAGTTATATAATGTAACTCATAGGTGTATTAATTAGAGCTGTCGATGTTAACGCGTTAACGATCACGGCTAATTTGGAAACCTTAAAGCAGTAAAAAAAGAAATATATTTGATCATCAATATTGTCACTTGATAGGGGTGATACGTTGTGCCTAAGAGTAGGAGCATTCATTGATTAAATAATATACCCTTACGTTTTCATCACACTTTGAGGATTAAGAAGTCTTCAGTATGTAATAGAACAGAATGATACAAATGCTATCAATATTAGACAACTATGGAGAAAACATAGCTATTACACATTGTAATGTGATGGTTATTTTCCAATGTTGACTTAAGGTTGTCATTTGATGGCCATCATGTAATGTTGCTACATGAATGTCCATGGGTTGAAAATGAAAGTTATCTTAACATTGGCTGTTGACAGTCAGCATCAGAATGAATCTCACAGGTGAAAATAATTGTTTATGGAGTTTGCTGAGTCTTGCAGAAGCTTATAACATTAACATGTGTTAGCATTCAGTCCAGTATTCTATCCTTACTAAATGGTTATTGGACTGAATTGGTTGTGTTCGTTTCTCCCCCCTTACTTTGGTGTTCCCGGTCAAATTTGACCGGTTTGTTTGAACTACTCTTACATTAACACAAAAACCATTAATCATCACCAAATTGTATTTAACACCCTTTTAAGCTGTAAACAATATCAGACTAGTGGTTAACATGAATAACTGCAGTGAATATACAAAGAATAGACACTGAAAATATAATGGTTGTGGATGTGTGGGTGTGTATGGGGATGTTTTCCATCTGATGGATGAACATACAGTAATCTAGGGTTACCCATTAATTTCCTATGGTGGTCATTTTTGACCGGGAACACCACAGGTGTTACAAAGTTGACTAAACCTCAAAAAAATCGATGAAAGTGGTGATCAGCAATTGCACATGTGCAAATGCCTAGAGTGGAGGATAGCATAAGGCCTTGAGGCAATCAAATGTAAAACACAATATTTATGAAATTGATAAAAGGTTTTAAATCAGTCAGATTTGACCCGAACACGACAGGAAGGTTAATGGTATGATGGTTCAACAGGGAGTGTGTGGTATGCCCTGATGGGCTGGTTTGCGGTGTCATTGATTGCTGTGATGTCACACAGGCCCACTGAGCGTTGCTACAATGACAGGGGTGTGATTATGCCATCTTGGTCACCGAGGGAGACTGACATGGAATATGGGTTTACAATGCACAATAAAGAGATCAGTGTATAGTTTACAGGGACTCCAAAGGGATGAGATCACATGTCTAATATCAGTTATTAATTATAATTGTTTTCTTTCTCATTTCACTCTCTGTGAACGAATGTCTAAAAGCCATACTGTTAAATGAAAACATGCTGTTAAGGTAGACGTGGCAGACACATTTGCCAAATTAACTCAAAGCTGAATCACACCAAATCGAATCTCACCTGCTATAATGTGTTTTCTCCCCTTCCCTGCGATCCCACTCCATCCTTGACTTCCATAGTGTACTTAGACGAGGCACTCCACCTCGCCGCCACAATCAATCCAATCCGGTTTGCTCAAGATGTCTTGATCTTGCATTTGCCGGAGGACTCTGGAAATGCCAGTCAGCAGTGAGGAAAGCAGAGGCTATGGTATCCTTTGCCTCCTTTTAATCCCTCCACTTCCTGCCTCTCACTGAGACATGGATCACATTGTAGAACATAGCTATACTCCAGCAGCACTCTCTGCTGTCTACTCCTTTTGTCATACCCCTAGACCCTCTGGTCAAGGAGGTGGCATAAGGCGCCTCATTCTTAAGAACATTACATGTCCACTTAGGTGAGATGAGGAGCCCTATGCCACCTCCTTGACCAGAGGGTCTAGGGGGCTGTCTAGGGGGTTATCACGTCTGTCCATGTCCTCATTTGAATTCTATGCTGCTTCTGTTACTTTCCCTGTCAAACTTCATCGCCCTCTCTGTCAACTTGGCGACTTCTTAGATGAGATGGATGTCCTTCTCAGCTACTTCCTTGATGGCATACTGCTCACTCTCCTGTCTTCAACATTAAATCTCTAAACTCTCTTAACCTTATCTCCTCATTTGACCTTACCCAGTCACCAGATCCAGCTTCTCTTCCAACCTTATTGTTACCCGGTTTCTGACCATCACTTTGTATCTTTCTCCCTTCCCCTTCCCCTTAAATCCACTTTCTGTGTCCACTCTCCTCTAGGCCAGCAAGATCCTCTCCTATTTTATCTTATTTATTTTTATTTTGCCATTTAGCAGACGCTTTTAATCCAAAGAGACTTACAATTACGAATTATAGGGACATTCCCCCTGGAGTAACTGAGGGCTAAGTGCCTTACTCAAGGGCACACTAGTAGTGGTATGGTTTCAGGCGGGATTTGAACTCACAACCTTCCGATCACAAGTCCATCTCACTGCGAGCTAGTAGTAGAACAGGTCTTAAAGTAGCTAGTAGTAGAACAGGTCGTAAACTGACCATCCTGACAGCCTGGCATTTTATCACTCTCTCCTCCTGAAGTTCTCCTCTTCTGTGACTGAGCAAACCATTGTGACCTCCTTCTCATACAAGTATTCCAGCAATGGGTCATTGCACTCGGTCTGGATTCTTCTGCATTGGCATGGATGCATGCTTGTCTCCAAAACATGCCTAACAGCGTGACAGCTGTGGAGAGACCCCTCCTGTCAGGACAGGCCCTCCATAGATCTTTACCTTTCACAGGACAATGCACATTGCTGTCTGTCTTTAATGATCAAGGATCACAACGTTCCTCTGGGCATGGATGCGCTGGCTAACTAGTATTCAGACACACTCCTTTCTGCATGCCCTCCTGTCTGCCTAATTTCTCCCACTCTGAACAGCGTGAGATTGTGCTGTCTATCATTTTTTCTGATTGCCCCGCATTAGCCAGAGACCTTGATGGGCAGAGATACAGTAGCACAGCTTTTTTACACATGACCTTGGCACCTTCCATTGCGCAGGGACTTGCTATCCCAATCACAGGGGTACATATTTCACCCGCACCCAAGTTGATGGATCTGTGGGTTAGCCCATGAGAGGGCCAATACTTGGAGGGCTTGGCCACAAACTTGTTGCAGCACGATTCAGGGTGCTAGAGCCCCCTTGACAGCAAGCCTACACGATTTCAAGAGGAGGGCGTTTGAGGGTTGGCTTGAGAGGAGTGGTGGGGTGCCTTTACAGTGCTCCACTCCCACAACCCTCTCCTTCCTACAGGACCTGCCAATAAAGGCCAGATGGCCACCATCCGGCATGCCATGTTGGTCCTGGTTAAACGACTATAGGGAAGGGAGCATGCCACATCTGTCCATACTTAAAGGATACCTGTTCCATTTGGGACTTGTGCCTTGTCCCGGACACTGGTCAAAGTTTATGTTTCTGAGATGTGTGCTGCAGTCAGTCGGGCTCCCCCTCTCACCTTCGTGAGATTCTACCGACTGGATGTCACTGTGTCTTCTTTGGTGTATTCTTTGGCTAAGTATGGTACTCTATCCTTGTACTCTATCAGGTTTTCTTTACAGGCTTTGGCAATTAGGGAGTTGTACAACTCCCTATGTCCTATAGTGAGATGTTGAACCAAATCAGTATGGCATGTATCGCCAGTTCTCTGAGGGAGATGGAGACATCTAACCAGATTGCCCCTCTTTTACGAGTTTGTAAAGAGGTGGTTTACAAAATGAAACGGCAGTGCATAGTAGTAGCCTTTATAGGCTGGGCTGGAGCAGGATCAGCCATGCAACCCTGCCTGTTCCAGGTGTGATTGAATAGGGTTTCAGCGAATAGGGTACGGAGAGATGCATATAAAATGTCCATTCATTCTTAGAACTAACAGTTCTATATGGAAACAAAAATGGTCTCATGCTTTGATGAATATAAGGCACCCCTAAAGGTGGTACATGGAACCATTCACATGTATAAACATGAGCAAATACAATTGCAATCAAACACAAACCATCATCACAGGTAAATGTTTTAGTCATAATTCAGCACAAAGAATGAAAATTCACAATTACCCACAATTCCCTAGCAACAACAGGGAACAGGGAACCCTAACAAGGTTTGATGGGTAATTGTGGGTAATTGTGAATTGTGTCTGTTTATGTTGTAATATCTCACTAAGCATTGTATCTGTGATGTTGGTTATGTTTGACTATTGAGTGTAATACATCTGTGCTCATGTTAATGTGACATCTCAAACAGGGGCATTGCATGGAATGAGAAAAAAAAAATCCCCCAATGCACTCAGCGTCCAACTTGATCCTATGCCCTTGGAAGGCGCATGAAGAGTAATAAACATAAATCATCTGGATTTCAAACCAACAATAGATTAAGCTGTCTTCAAAAACGTGTGTGTGCATGTACATATTCTGAAAACAGGAAGCTTCCAGTAGTAGGACTTACCATGAGTGAAAACACACACAAACACACACAAACACACACAAACACACACAAACACATGCAGACTTACAAGACTTTGTTGGTCTCTTTCCTGCGCACTTGTAGCCCAAAGGGATTGTCTGTGAGCTCCAGTGTGTGGCTGATGGGCCCGGAGGGATGATGGTTAGGGATGTTCACATGCTCATGGGGAACCTCAAACCTCTTGTTATGGCCATCTGAGATCTAAGGGAGAGATGGTATGTGTAAGTGTGTGGCTGTGAGTTGTTGTATAGAACATGTGGGTAAAACAGCTGTCATGCAGCAAAGTGTGTGTCTGTGTGTACCGTGAATCTGAGTCGGTTGTGTGACTGCATTTCAGCACGTAGAGAGAGCTCCTCGATATCAGCACCAAACAGAGAGGGGGAGGCCTTTCTCCTCAGACGGGCGGTCAGTACTATCAAAAAGGATACAAAACAGAGAGAGAGTTGAAAAATGAAATCAAATTCTATGTCATTGCTATCCTATGTTTTAGAATGCCGAGCACTGAAGGAATTTGACCGGCTGGCCATACTTTATCCTTTACATAGCAGACTCTGCATTCCCCATGTGTATATACAGTATATATATCTATACTCTCATCAGATATGGTTGAAACTGAGAATGTCCACTTATTGATTAGCTTCTGCTATGGCAAGACCTTATTGGACAGCAATACCAGACCTCCATGCCTCTATGGGTACACTTTTATAATAATTGAAGATTGAACATTTGACATGTATTTAACATTTAGAAAATTTATTTATTAACAACAACAATAATTGTTCATGATAATTGTCTATATAATACTGTAATACTGTAATAATGTCTCTATAAAATGTCTATAAGTGGTCTATGGTGGTCACTGTAATGGAAAACTGTATTCCATTCTTGATAGAACTGTTTAGTCAATCATTTGGTAATATAACTGTTTAGTTTAACGTCTGCTGGTACATGTCACATGCTTCTGATATATGTACATCCTTTGTATACAGATGCCTTAGGGGCTGCCCCATTGTTGTAAGGATCAGGCACATGAGGGATGTAATTGATTGTGAGACCCCCAAACTGGTATGTTCCCAGCCAATAATGGTGTCTGTGTGTCTGTGTGTCTGGTGTGTCTGTGTGTTGGTGTTTATGGTGTGTCTGTGTGTCTGTGTGTCTGTGTGTCTGTTTGTCTGTGTGTCTGTGTGTCTATGTGTTGGTGTGTCTGTGTGTTGGTGTGTCTGTGTGTCTGTGTGTTGGTGTGTCTGTGTGTCTGTGTGTCTGTGTGTCTGTGTGTTGGTGTGTTGGTGTGTCTGTGTGTCTGTGTGTCTGTGTGTTGGTGTGTCTGTGTGTCTGTGTGTTGGTGTGTCTGTGTGTCTGTGTGTCTGTGTGTTGGTGTGTCTGTGTGTTGGTGTGTCTGTGTGTCTGGTGTGTCTGTGTGTCTGTGTGTTGGTGTGTCTGTGTGTTGGTGTGTCTGTGTGTCTGGTGTGTCTGTGTGTTGGTGTGTCTGTGTGTCTGTGTGTCTGTGTGTCTGTGTGTCTGTGTGTCTGTGTGTCTGTGTGTCGGTGTGTCGGTGTGTCTGTGTGTCGGTGTGTCGGTGTGTCTGTGTGTCTGGTGTGTCTGTGTGTTGGTGTGTCTGTGTGTTGGTGTGTCTGTGTGTCGGTGTGTCTGGTGTGTCTGTGTGTCTGTGTGTCTGTGTGTCTGTGTGTCTGTGTGTTGGTGTGTCTGTGTGTCTGTGTGTCTGTGTGTTGGTGTGTCTGTGTGTTGGTGTGTCTGTGTGTCGGTGTGTTGGTGTGTCTGTGTGTCTGGTGTGTCTGTGTGTTGGTGTGTCTGTGTGTCTGTGTGTCTGTGTGTTGGTGTGTCTGGTGTGTCTGTGTGTCTGTGTGTCTGTGTGTTGGTGTGTCTGTGTGTTGGTGTGTCTGGTGTGTCTGTGTGTCTGTGTGTCTGTGTGTCGGTGTGTTGGTGTGTCTGTGTGTCTGTGTGTCTGTGTGTTGGTGTGTCTGTGTGTCTGTGTGTCTGTGTGTTGGTGTGTCTGTGTGTCTGTGTGTTGGTGTGTCTGTGTGTCTGTGTGTCTGTGTGTCTGTGTGTCTGTGTGTCTGTGTGTCTGGTGTGTCTGTGTGTCTGTGTGTCTGTGTGTCTGTGTGTTGGTGTGTCTGTGTGTCTGTGTGTCTGTGTGTCTGTGTGTCTGTGTGTCTGTGTGTTGGTGTGTCTGTGTGTCTGTGTGTCGGTGTGTCTGTGTGTCTGTGTGTCTGTGTGTCTGGTGTGTCTGTGTGTCGGTGTGTCTGTGTGTCTGTGTGTCTGTGTGTCTGTGTGTTGGGGTGTCTGTGTGTATGTGTGTCTGGTGTGTCTGTGTGTCTGTGTGTTGGTGTGTTGTTGTGTCTGTGTGTCTGTGTGTCTGTGTGTCTGTGTGTTGGTGTGTCTGTGTGTCTGTGTGTGTCTGTGTGTCTGTGTGTGTCTGTGTGTCTGTGTGTCTGTGTGTCTGTGTGTCTGTGTGTCTGTGTGTTGGTGTGTCTGTGTGTTGGTGTGTCTGTGTGTCTGTGTGTCTGTGTGTTGGTGTGTTGGTGTGTCTGGTGTGTCTGTGTGTCTGTGTGTTGGTGTGTCTGTGTGTCTGTGTGTTGGTGTGTCTGTGTGTTGGTGTGTTGGTTGCGCAGGGGTTAACTGAGTAAACAGCCTCGTAGGGAGATTTACTATCTCCATAGAATTACAATCTCTGTGTTGCCGTATCTGGTTTCCTTCAAATGTGCATCCTCAGACGACCTCTAGTCAAAACGTATAATCTTGCGTTTGTATAACCTGTTGAGTGCTGCAATGATATATGATGTGTTCCAATGCTTCTGTATTCCAACAAGAGGGGTCAGGCGAGCTGTGGCCCCTCAGACTTAAGCTCGATCAACTTTGGACTCTGTGTATTGTATCTGTCTCTGCTTGCAAGCAATAAACGATCATACAGTATAACCTATATATCGTGGTGTGCAAGATTTCATTTCTTGTTTCTCATCTCTGAAGAGCTATGGACAAATGTTTTCTGACTGTTGTGGTTAAACCCTAGACTTCCACCACAGTCATTCTATATATGTTAGCAGGTTATCTTGCTATAATTCAATTATGACTAATATGGGCAATACTCTTATTTTGAAGGGATAAACATCATAAAATGTGGAACTGGGTTTGACAGCTCTTGTGTTGCTACACACTAGGTATTTGGTTAAAACTATCCAATGAACAAACAATTGATCGGCTATGGTCAGCTGCTGCCTCGAAGAAAAAGAGAGAGATGTAAATCACATATCTCTAGCAACTTACTTCAAAGGTGATGCTACTATATTATCTATAAGCTAGATAATAGCTATATGCTCGTTTTGATACTGTCATGACTGGCTAATGTCAAGCTTTGTCGTAAGCTTGAAACATCTCGTCGTTTAAACACCGATTTGACACAGATTGCTATATGCTGTGTTGCTGTTTATTGACTTGCCAATGTTCATGCCACAGCAGGCGAGTAGCCTCACTGCAGTTTCTAATTGGGCTAACAAGTGATGTGAATTATCCGTTTATGACGACTTATTATGAATCATGCAATGTTGGATCACTTTACTTGATGTCCCCTATAAACATGCATTACTGCATAAATGCTTATTATATGGAAGGTAAAGCTATTTCACTTGGAGTGCCTTATTTTAGACTCAATAATGAAGTTAGTAACTCACTGATAAATGGTAAATGGTGTTCCACTTTACATTAAGGTCACATTTCATGGTTAAATGTGACCTTAATGTCTACAGAAAGAGAGAGCGAGGGGCACTTAGGTAGCGTAGCGGGTTAAGTGTTGACCATGTAACCGCAGGGTCCCCGGTTCGATTCCGGCCGGGGACATATCCTGCATGTCATCCCTCCTCTCTCTCTCTCACCCATCCTTCCTGTCTAAATCTCTACTGTATCTGTCAATACAATGAGAAATATGAGTGGGACTGTCCCACTCAGAAAAAATATCTTAAAAAAAAAAAGAAAGAGAGAGCAAGAATCTCACCATAGTCACTGGGGCTCTGCTTAGAAACAACTGTGTATCCATGATTGGTAGAAAAGAAGCACCAGGGAACGTTCCTCTCATCCAGTGGGCTCCAACAACAGCCTCTCTGCTGACATGTCAACTAGAGACAGAAAAGAAACACCGTCAACACAATCCCCAAGACCATCATTGTCATCATCATCATCACCATCATCATCACCATGCACCCAAGCAGTCTCCTTAGTGATACTCGATAATGTGTCCTAAAAGGCATGATTAAAGTGTAGACCTCGCTGACCTCCTGAGGACTTCAGGTCCCCATGGAAACATACCTTAGAAGCACCTGCTTCTGGGTAACAGTCGACTCTCTCTGCCAGTGGGATGGTGGGGCATTCTAGAACTATCTCTGTGGTCTCATTTTTCTCTGCCAGAGAGCACAACAACAAATCAGACATCACCCTGGAAAAGTACAATAGTGGATTGAATGGAATTGTATTTGTCCGTCTGCCATGTCCTTCAGATCAATAGTTAACATTTAATAACATGAATAACACCATATTCCCAGGGCAGTAAGGATGATGTTATACTGTAAGTATATGTGTGTATGCCCTCTGCGGGACTGTTTGTGGTGCATCTTCGAAAAACAGAGGATGAGTGGAAGCAGACGGGCAACTGTGTGGTGTGTGTGTGTGTGTGTGTGTGTGTGTGTGTGTGTGTGTGTGTGTGTGCGTGTGTGTGTGTGTGCTTGTGTGTGTGCACATTTCTGTGTCACTGACTCTATTCCAGACATCTATTGATTGATTATGACAGCTGTCATAATATCCATATCTGTGTACTCTCTTATTCTCCTCAACAAACCCTAGTCTCCAACCCACAGCATTGGATCCTGGGTACTTGTGTCTAAGCACTTTTGTCAGTGTGTGCGTGTGTGAGTGTATGTGTGTGTGCATAAGAGAAAAAAAAAATCACCATCCGTAGCCAACATGACGATAAGCGCGACTGCTGCCGTAGTCATCAACAGGAACAGGACTAGTAGGGTCACCTCCAACCCTGAGAACTTCCTCTTCCCCATCTAACACACACACACACACACACACACACACACACACACATACAAGCATACACCACACAAAAACACACACACTTACAATTACAATACTGTCACAAATATTGTTTAGTACAAATTCATACAAGGTGAGTCCCACACTCTCCCTGGCCAGTGGTCTGTTCATTGACCGCATGCCAGAGCAACCCAGCTATTCTAAACACACCCATCATATCACAGGAGCCATTAGGCCCTAGTCCAAGCATTGGTGAAGGCACAGACAAGGTGATGAGAGATAATGGTGGTGGGTGTTGTGGTGGTGGTGATGTCGGGGGGGGGGGGGGGGGGGGGGGGCAGTGAGAGGGACAGAGAGAGGGAGAGGAGTATGGTCAGCTGGTTTAATGTAGTGTGAAGAGAATTCAAGGGCACACAGCCGGCAAACGTGTGCATGCCACCATGCACCCGCAATCGATTACTATTATACACGCCACAGATCACAGATCACCACTAAAAACACATTCATATTTAACAGCCCAAGACACATACGCACAATCAGGGCCAACTTACAGACACACTCTTTTTGTGCATTTATTCAGTTCCATGGAGCCACTTTCCATGGAGGCCTTTCAGAGGTTTCCCCCCAGACTACATACATACATAGGGGGGCGGCTGTGGCGCAGGAGGTAGAGCCGCCGTCTAATGATCGCAAGGTTGGCAGATCGGCAGTTCGAGCCCCGGCTGGCCACATGTCGAAGTGTCCTTGGGCAAGACACTGAACCCCAAATTGCTCCCAGTGAGCGGGCCGGCCGGCGCCTTGCATGGCAGCTTGCCGCCATTGGTGTGTGAATGTGTGTGTGAATGGGTGAATGAGAGGCCGTTATAAAGCGCTTTGGATAAAGGCACTATATAAGTCAGCCCATTTACATACAAATACTGTACAAAGGTTTGGACACACTTTCCCGAATGGAATCAAACTTTTCCAAACGTTTGACTGGTACTGTAGTATACGGATAACCTGCAGATGCAAATAATGCACAGTACTATAGCAACAATCCATTAACCATGCAATGCACTCACCGTCTCCCCTGACTGTAAAAGAAGTTGCAGGCTTTAGCTATTTGACTGTCCAAATGATGTGTCCTTGCAATAAACTAGCTTGCATATTGAATGTACCTTTCACCTCATAGTTTCAAAATAGTAATTCAACTAGACCTTCAAGGACCCTGGAGTCAGATTACAGCCTGCTATCATTAGCAGACTGGGTCAAAGTATCACAGCTAACACATGGCTATAACTGCACTGTAGAAAGAAAAGCTGTATGGACAGTATGAACTATTTATGTGATACATTTGTATACGATCCAGTTGTGATGTTCATATGAGAAATTATTTGAAACATTATCTATGATTTTTTAACCAGCAATCCGATGTGTGTTTTAGTGTGCTGTCATTCGTAATAAAAATACACAAAGTTCTATTCATAAGTACATTTTAGTCTACAGCCACAACTACACAAAATCAGCCATGAACATATATGCTGTATATGTGGCTGATGATCACTCTAGTTTCAGAGTAATACTGTATGAGTAATGAATCTTGAAGAAAGTTCGGGGCGGCTGTGGCGCAGGAGGTAGAGCCGCCGTCTAATGATCACAAGGTTGGCAGATCGGCGGTTCGAGCCCCGGCTGGCCACATATCAAAGTGTCCTTGGGCAAGACACTGAACCCCAAATTGCTCCCAGTGAGCGGGCCGGCGCCTTGCATGGTAGCTTGCCGCCATTGGTGTGTGAATGGGTGAATAAGAGGCCGTTGTAAAGCGTGCAAGGTGCAGTCCATTTACCATTTAAGTCACACATAGAGTTAACAGCAGTCTTACCTTGTTCCTTGTGTTGCTTTATTCTTCAGGCAAAGTACTTCTCATGCAGATTGGATCATACCTTATAACTGTAATAGAGTTTCACTGCTTGGGAACAGCAGTGGCTAGACATGTGTGTGAGAGAGAAAATTGAAGGTCGATGTACGACTAGTAGGCTAGTACCACTAGCCTTTACGGGCGTGTCTACATGCTTGTGTAACGAAAGTGGTTCATTGACCACAGTCGTGTGATGAGTAACATTAACACAGACCTGAACAAATAACTCCCAGTGCCTGGTTGTTAGCTTTGTTGTTAGCAGTGCCTAGTTGTTAGCTTTGAAAACACAGAAGGGTTTGCGTATGTGCGTACATGCATGTGTTCTGGATCCATGTCACCCGCCCTTCTTCTAAACCCAGAAGGGAGCATAGACACTCAGCTGAAATAGATCATCTCATTGACGTGATCAATCATTTACTCTCCCACAAGGGAGCTGATTGCTAGGTAGGATCAAAGCCTGTAAGACGTAAGTCCTAAAATGTGTGTGTACGTGTGTTTCGGTCAATATCTGATCATTTGGCCCTCTCCACTCTCTCTCTCTCTCTCTCTCTCTCTCTCTCTCTCTCTCTCTCTCTCTCTCTCTCTCTCTCTCTCTCTCTCTCTCTCTCTCTCTCTCTCCCTACAAATCCAATTCCACTCAGTCGTGTCCAATTGCAGGTCCTCTAGCCCATTTCAATGGCCCAAACTAAAATTGGCAATTCAGTCCTGTGTATCGATCCAGTCACTTTACACCAGGACTCTCTATGCTGATAGCTGCCTAGTGTGTGTGTGTGTGTGTGTGTGTGTGTGTGTGTGTGTGTGTGTGTTTTGGCCATGACTCAGTTATGGAGCAAGGTAGGTAAAACGATATAGAAGGAGATAAAGAGAGAGTGAGAGATTGTAGATAATAGCTATGATAATGGCACCCTACTTCTGAGGAGGTAATGGACAAGGACCGATTTCAATCCACATTTGTGTTCTGTTAATCTGGGCACTGTCACTAACCACTAACTGTTAGACTTTGTAATAAGAAATCAATGTGAAAACAATGGACCTTAAATTACAGATGGTGTCAAATCAATTATGTGTGACGATGCAACAATAGTGCACGCTTCATTCGTGTAGACGACGTCACAGTGAATTCTGTTAAGGTATAGAATGGACCTTGGATGCTAGATGGTGCTAGTAAGTCAGGCTTGGGCCATTCTAGAACTAATGATCGAGTTTATATCCAACACACTTGAAATTCAAATGTGAAAATTCAGTTCCTATTTCAGCAGCCTGGGAAATAACATAGTTCCTATTTTGACAGTCTATGTTTCTGTAATATTCTGCTTTATCTAATTTGTGCTCAGGCCGTTCTTTCTGTTTTGGGCTATCATTTGTTGTGGAAGATACCAATATTGGACTAGTTTGACTATTATGACTATTTAACAATAATTGTCATTATTATAATAATACATCAAATGTAGACTACATAGGTTAATAATACTAGATTTGATTTAAAAGTGCCTTTCTCAAGCTCAAGGACACTACAGAGAAAAAAAAGAGAAAAAAGAAGAGAAGCAGGACAATAAACAACAAAAAGAAAAACAACAAACAAAAAGGCATTTATGGGGTATAGTGTTAGTCAGGCCCAAGCCATGCTAAACGAAGGCAAATCTGAACAGATGTGTCTTGAGTCTGGTCTTGAATATGTTGAGAGTATCAGAGCATGGGATGGCTGGTGGAAGGGAGTTCCACAGCTTGGGTCGCCAAGTGTGCAACGCTTAGTGCGGGGAATGACAAGGAGATCAGTATCGGAGGGGTGCACGGGTATAGGGTTGGAGTAGGTCAGTGAGATTGCAGAGGCCGGGCCTTGGAGTGCCAAACATAGAAGTTTGTGCTTCTCTAAGACTCAAAGATACTTTACAAAAAATATGGTAAAATGAAATTCTCCTGTGAGATTGCTATCAATACTACAGTATGTGTTGTTTGCCGTATCCAGGGCAGGAGCATGATTTGTGAAATAGACATGAATTACCTTGAAACATAATGCAATAACAGCTACTGACTTTGTCACTCACTACAACACAGAGCTCCCATCAGTGGCCTAACGACCATACATGCAGGTAATGCAGCTGCATTAGGGCCCAGAGTCACACAGCCCTCAAACTATTGTATCATATTCATGATAAGATGTCAAGCACTGAGTCTCTACAATATGAACTGATACTAATGTATACTAATACCTCAATGTTACATTTCTAAATTAAAATTAAATAAGGATTAATGCCGGGTGATTTGATGCTCGAAAATGTACAAAGCGTGCGGGGGAATTTCGGGTTATGTTTGACCACGTTCCGCACAGAAGAAGAAGACAGCTCGTGAGCTTAGAATGATAAGGTTCTATCTCCGTTTAGGGTAGTTCAGAGATATTGAGCGTCAAAGTTTTTACATTCCATTATGTTTTGTGAGATGGAACCTTTGTATTTTATGAATTACTAACTCAAAAATGTCAACATTTTAAAAATAACACCACACAGGCATTAATAAACACCTAATGGATCAGATTATGTAACAAAAACTCAATTTTGACAAAAATTGAGATAGAACCTTATAATTCTAACGTCACGAGCTAGCTAGAGAACAACCACTGAGAGAGAAACAATGATGCCCAAGCACCAAAGTGGATTTGAGAAAAAAAAAAGAAACTGAGGAAAAAGACAATACCTCCAGTTACTTACAGCTAATGTTAGCGCCTCCACTCCCACCAGCCATCCCTGAAGGTGAACATGAGAGCCAGCTCATATTTATTTTATATTATTTATTTGACTATTGTCAATGTGCAGTCAATGAGTTGTCAATATGTTCACGATCTGTGTTAGCTTTCATGGTGCTCCGCTGCGCAAATTAATCAGTAGCCTAAACAGGGTTTGAGTTATGTGGGAGCCAAGGGTTAGCTGAGCTGTGTGTGAGTGTGGCTGCGGTGTGTGTGTGTGAAAGTGTTGGACCACGTAATAATGAGCAGTCTCTCTCTCTCTCTCCCTCTCTCTCACGGAAAGCGCACCCTTTACTAGGATATTATTTATTTTGTTTAATGAAAACTTGTTGTTATAAGCTAGGCATGAATTGCGCAAAAAGTCGCTGAAAAAAATCGCTTGCTACCTAAGGCCCACTCTGGCATTAGGGCCCAGTGCAGACTCGTTATGCAACTGGCTGTCGGGCATACCTAGATGTACTAGCCCTTCTTAAGACCAGGGTCTCCTTCACCACCTCAGCTCCATGGTTAACACCTGAGCTCCAGGCCATGAAAACTAAGGGCAGGCAGCTGGAACAGCTCTATTAACAGACTGGCCGTACTGTCCATGTAGGGTGGATCACATCCACCAATAAATATATGCACTCACTGTTGCAAAAACCAGTCACTATCAGTCACAACATCAGAAATGAGCAAGGCTACCCAAAAGACAGAATTTGACAACCCCTCACTCACCATCACCACTGACCTCCAGCACCTATAACCCCTCACTCACCATCACCACTGACCTCCAGCACCTATGACCTGGCACTGACCTCCAGCACCTATGACCTGGCACTGACCTCCAGCACCTATAACCTGGCACTGACCTCCAGCACCTATAACCTGGCACTGACCTCCAGCACCTATGACCTGGCACTGACCTCCAGCACCTATAACCTTGATGATGGCCACCCCGCTATTCAAGGCTTGTCTCCCTGCCCTCTTCCACTGATGGTCAACAATGTCAATGCGTCCATTACCACTGGCACTGTTACCACCCCTGAAAATGGCTGCCATCACTCCTATAAAAAACAAGGACTTGAGCCAGACAAGCGTAACAACAACAGGCCCATTTCCAAATGGCCTTTTCTGGCCAAAGTCCTAGAAATTGTGGTAGTAGTCCAACAACATATGAACTCCAATGAACTTTTTGAACTACCCCAGTCAGGTTTCCGGGCACGGCACAATACATGAACTGCTTGAGGGAAGGTAGTCAATGAACTTCTCTGTGCTGCTGATGCCGGAAAAATCCCCATCCACATCCTGCTGTACCTTTCTGCAGCTTTTGACACTGTGTGTCACAAAGTCCTCACTGACCGTCTGGAGAAGTCACCGGGAGTGACTCGAACCCTATTTCAAGGTACCCAAAAGGGAAGGGGCAATTGGCAGGTTTCTGGTTTGTCAGGAGTCACATGATCATCACATTATGTACATAATCACATTATCATCACATCATTATCATCACATCATTATCACGTTATGTACATGAGAGAGCTCTTAATGTCTAGTATTAATTATAACATCACATCACTATCATCACATCATTATCATCACATCACTATCATCACATCATTATCATCACATCATTATCATCATCACATTATGTACATGAGAGAGCTCTCAATGTCTAGTATTAATTATAAGCTTTGCGTTTGCCTTTGGAGTTATGTCTATGTATTAGTCTGCTGTTGGCTATTGGCGTTTGTCGGCATGAGGACAAAATAAACGTTAATGAAAGTCAGGGAAGGCATTATGAGGCTGAAATATCAGCAACATAGCCAACACCTTGATCCTACCAAAACCAACCGTTCGTAACATCATTATGAGGAAAGAAAGCACTGGTGAGCTCAGAAATCACAAATGGCCTGGTAGGCCAGGTTCCAATTTGCTGAAGCATAAAAGAGCTCTGGAAAAAAGGGTATTATGGACACATGTACCAGGGTGATGGCAAGAGTAAAGTGTGGGGGGAAAAGGAATTGCCAAATATCCACATCATACTACCTCATCTGGGAAATAACTACTGGAACTGGCTCACTTGCCTTCATTGATGACTGTTGCTGTTGACACTGGAGTCATTTGCTTGTACTTGGGCTGACAAGATGTTTCTGAAGTGTACAAAAACATAATGTCAGCCCAAGTACAAGCAAATGACCCCAAAGTCATTGGATGGCAGTTCATTATCCAGCTGGACAATGAGCCAAAACATACTGCCATAGCAACTAGGGGACTTTTCAGGGCCAAAAATGTGAAGGTTGTTGACTGGCCCAGTCAATCTGCACATTTAAACTGAACATGCATTTCATTTCCTGATGATTTTAGGCAAAAATACAACAACTACCGAATATGGCTGTAGTACAGTGTCACTAGAGACGATACCCAGCATCTGGAGGGGTCAAATCAGTCACAGACGTCATGCAGTTTTTGCATGCACACCATTGTCAACCAAATACTAAACATGACTGCTTAATCTGGACGTAATAGGGGGACTATGTATAAAAAAATGCTAAATGGTCAAACAAATAGCCTACCATGAAATAAAATCTGATAATCTCTTCTAACCTCATAGTAATTGTTTAAAATCAAAACATTTAGAGTGTAGAGCCCTTTCCCATTACTTACACATCAGATCTGTGTTTCCCCTATTGTTTGTATTGTTGTTTTGCCATAAGAAACTCTCATTCCCATCTTGGTATGACGCTCTGAGCAGGTGTCATCTGAAGCAGGAAACATTTGCTCCTGATCTTGAGTGTTCAGGTTTCTGAAAAGGTTATTGCTGGAGAATTGTCTCCGAGATATAAAACTTTGGATGTCCAACAATTTTCACAACTAAATAAGGACAAAACTGAGATTCTTATCATTGGACCAAAACCACAAAAAGACAAATTGTTGAACACCATGGGAACCTTGCTTTCAAACTGTAAACATGAAGCTAAGAATCTAGGTGTGATTATAGATTCTGACTTAAGCTTTGAGCCTCACATCAAATCGATCACTAGAAATGTCACGACCAGAGGTGAGACCCAAAGGCAGATACAGGAGAACAGGTAAGAGTTCAATAATAAAACCTTTATTTCTCTTAACAAAGCTGAATAGGTAGGTGGGTCGTCAGACAGGCAGGGGGTCAGGCAGGAGGAATAGTTGGCAGGTAGGCAGGGGGTCAGGCAGGAGGAGTCATCAGGCAGGGAATCCTTCAACAGGGACAGGGAGAGCACGATTAGGCTAGGGAAAACTGATACACGGGTTTACAGGCAGATGCAAGGAACGAGCACTAGAACCAACCATGAATGGCTATGATCTGGCGTCGACTGGCAGTAGGTGCAGGGCTTAAGAAGATGCTGGTCTCGGTCGTAATTGCCTGCAGGTAGCACCACTAATTGATGGCTAAGGATCAGGAGGCGGAGTTGTGACAAGAAATGTTTTTTTATCATCCACGGAATATTGCAAAAGTTAGACATTTTCCACATTTTCTGCAGGCTAATGCAAAAGTGTTAATGCATGCTTTTGTTATTACCCGTTTGGACTATTGTAACGGTCTCCTTTCTGGTCTTCCAAAGAAAGCTATTGGCCAGCTGCAATTTGTCCAAAATGCAGCAGCGAGAGTTTTAACACTCGATCAACCGTGGTGGGGTCATTTGACCCCTGTGAGCAAAAAATAAATTCTACCTTTGCACTCGATCAAATTTCAGGACCCATCTTTCATGACTTTTCCTAGATATGTGCGTTCTAAAACCCAGTATCCTTACATTTTCAAAATCTAGCTGTTACGATGAGCTAATGTACTTGGACCCAGGTGCAGAGCAGAACAGAGTAGACAGATGCAGGAGTATGATTCAATAATAAAGGTACTCTTTATTTGAGCAAACGGGAATAATAATAACCGCACAGTAAGCGATGAAACAAAAGAGGAGAAAGCAAGTCTCCGATGAATGCTTAAATAATAACAGGAAACAAAAACAACAAAACAAAAGGGGAGATGGCTTTAGTCTCCCAAAAACGCCGTCAATAGAATATGGCAAGGCAAGGTACTTACAATAGTCATTCAATACTTATTTCCTAAGCAGGCGAGGAACGAAAAGACACGCACACACACACAACTCTTTCAAACCTTACACTAGCTAGTATAAAGCAGTATTTCTGTGTGTTTCTGTGTGTTTGCGCAAGTATTTGGCTGCCATCTTTTTTTCCAAGGCTGCAATTCTCTTCCATATCAACAGAGGTTGCAGTGGGACACTAAGAAATCACAGGTGCTACATGTGCTGAATTAGATTCAGTGAATAAGATTGATATTTGTAACATAATGTATATATATATATATATATATATATATATATATACAAGGTTCCTACAAGTTTCAACAAGTCAAATTTACGACCTTTTTAGACCTTTTTTTAGAGCTCTTTGAATATAATTTTAGACCTATTCCCGACACCATATGATAGCTTTTTGTCATCCTTGGGGTGATGACATTAGGGATTTCACTGCCATACAGACAAAAAAGGAAGTGAATTGGCATTGTTTTGGTTCCAGCTTGATTAATTTCTGTATACATTTGTTACGATGGGGTAATGTGTTTGGACCCAGGCGCAGAGTAGAACAGAGTAGACGGAAGCAGGAGTATACTAAATAATAACGGTACTCTTTATTTTGAGTAAACGGAACAAATAATAACCGCACAGGAAGCGAATAAACAAAAGAGGAGAAAACAAGTCTCCGATAAACGTTTTAAATAATAATAGGAACAAGGCAGAGCAATGTACTTACAATCGTCAACTATACTTATTTCCTAATCCGGCGAGGAACAATAAGGCTAAGAAGAATCGTATACATATAACAAACGCAACATGAAGTGAACAACCGACAACCAGAGGGGAAACAGAGGGATCTAAATAGCCACAGCCAAACAACACACACCAGGTACAAATCAGTTAATTAGGACAGACAAATGCATACATAAAACACCAGAGGGCGCCAAAGGGTCGCTCCACAATAAGGTCGCTTCCCCAACCCTTACAGTATCCCCCCCCGACGAACGGCACCTGCCGTTCACCTGGGTGCCTCAGGATGTAGTTGGCGGAAGTCTGTAATTAGTTTTGGGTCCAATATGTCCCTCTGAGGCACCCAGGACCGTTCCTCCGGCCCATACCCCTCCCAATCCACCAAAAACTGTAAGCCCCTACCCCTCCGCCGGCAATCCATAATCCTCCGTACTGTATAAACAGTCTGTCCATCAATGATGCGTGGCGGGGGGACAGGGGGGGGTGGTGGGGACATGGGGCAAGTGACGAAGGGTTTCAGTAGGGACACATGAAAGGTCGGGTGAACCCGCATGGAAGGTGGGAGTAGTAGTCTATACGCCACCGGGTTCACCCGCCGCACCACTTTGAACGGACCCACGAACCGGGGCGCTAGCTTCCTGGACTCGACCCGGAGGGGAAGGTCCCGGGTCGAGAGCCACACCTTCTGCCCCGGGCGAAAGATCGGGGCCGGGCGACGCCTGCGGTTGGCCTGAAGCTGGGACCGAGCCGACGCCCGCTGAAGCGCCGCCCTCACCCGCCTCCAGGTCCGGCGACAGCGACCGACGTGGGCTTGGACGGAGGGCACCTCTGCCTCCTCCTCCTGCTCAGGGAATAGGGGGGGTTGATAGCCATATTGGCACTGAAAGGGGGATAGGCCAGTGGATGAGCAGAGGAGGGTGTTGTGGGCGTATTCCGCCCACGCCAGTCGCCGACTCCACGTCGCCGGATTGCCGGAGACGTAGCACCTCAGCACGCCTTCCAGGTCCTGGTTGACACGCTCCGTCTGCCCATTGGACTGTGGATGGAAACCGGAGGACAGGCTGACGGAGGCGCCGAGGCTGGTCGCGAACGCCTTCCAGAACCTGGAAGCGAACTGAGGACCCCGATCCGACACCATGTCCTGCGGGAGACCATGCACCCGGAAGATGTGCTGCACCACCAGGTCGGCCGTCTCTCGGGCCGAGGGGAGTTTGAGGAGGGGGATGAAGTGGGCCGCCTTGGAGAAACGGTCCACTACCACCAAGATGGTAGTGAACCCGTCAGAGGGAGGGAGACCTGAAATAAAGTCAAGGGAGATGTGGGACCAGGGGCGTTTGGGGATGGGGAGGGGTCGGAGTAGCCCCGCTGAAGGCTGGCGAGATGTCTTGCTGCGCGCACACACAGGACAGGCTGCCACAAAGGCGCGCGTATCCCTCTCCGCTGTGGGCCACCAGAACCTCCTGCGAATAAAGTCCAGGGTCCTGGCAGCCCCGGGGTGGCCAGTGAGGGACGACGCATGCGCCCATTGCAGCAGCCGTGAGCGCGCAGTCTTGGGAACATACAGCCTCCCCGGGGGTCCTCCCCCCGGATCCGGCTCCCGCCTGAGCGCCGCTCTCACCACTTTAGCGATCCCCCACGACACAGGGGCAACAATAAGGGTCTCCGGAACAATGGGGTGGGGTTTTTCCTCCCGGTCCGCCGGATCGAACTGCCGGGAGAGGGCGTCCGGCTTGACGTTTTTGGACCCCGGCCTAAAGGAGATGGAAAATTGGAAGCGTGTAAAAAACAGCGCCCACCTGGCTTGACGCGAATTGAGGCGCTTAGCCCCCTGGATGTAGGCCAGGTTCTTGTGGTCCGTCCACACCACAAACGGCTGTGCGGCCCCCTCCAGCCACTGCCTCCACTCCTCCAAAGCCAATTTAATGGCCAGCAGCTCCCGGTTTCCTACGTCATAATTACACTCGGCCGGGGACAGCCGACGTGAGAAAAAAGCGCAGGGATGTACCTTCCCATCCTTCCTGCACCTCTGGGAGAGCACCGCCCCCACCGCGAGATCTGAGGCGTCCACCTCCACCAGGAATGGTACTTCCGAGTCCGGATGGGCTAGGACCGGAGCAGAGGTGAACCGTTGCTTGAGGTCCACTAAGGCGGCCTCCGCCTCCGAGGACCAGGCGAACGTACGGAGGGTAGACCTGGTGAGGGCAGTTAAAGGGGCAGCTAGGGCACTAAAATTGCGGATAAAGCGTCTATAAAAATTAGCAAACCCTAGGAACCGCTGTAACTGTTTCAAAGAGGAGGGGCGGGGCCAGTCTAACACCGCACTAACCTTGGCAGGGTCCATGCTTAAATCCCCCCGTGTTATAATGAACCCCAGGAATGACACTGTGTCGGCGTGAAAGACACATTTCTCTGCCTTGACAAATAACTGGTGGTGGAGGAGGCGCTGGAGGACTTGACGGACATGACGTTGATGTTGAGTAATGTCTTTGGAAAAAATGAGGATATCGTCAAGGTACACAAAAACCGAATGACCAATCAAATCCCGCAGTACGTCGTTGACTAGTGCTTGAAATACTGCGGGTGCATTAGCGAGACCAAAGGGCATGACTAAATACTCATAATGTCCGTTAGGCGTGTTAAAAGCCGTCTTCCACTCGTCCCCCTCCCTCATCCTCACCAGGTTGTATGCATTGCGTAAATCCAGTTTGGTAAACACCCTTGCTCCTTGCAGTGACTCAAAGGCGGTATCCATGAGGGGCAGGGGATAGCGATTCTTTATGGAAATGTCATTTAGACCGCGGTAATCGATGCAGGGACGCTGTCCCCCGTCTTTCTTTGCCACAAAGAAGAAGCCTGCGCCAGCGGGCGAGGTGGAAGGACGGATATGACCCGCGGCCAGTGCTTCCTCTATGTATTTATTCATGGAGAGATTCTCCGGGCGAGAGAGGGAAAACAGGCGTCCCCGCGGCGGCACAGTACCCGGCAGCAGATTGATGGCACAGTCATAGGGTCTATGGGGGGGTAATTTCTCGGCCCGAGATTTACTGAACACTTCCCCCAGGCCCCAATATATCTGAGGCACCCCTGTCAGGTCGGGGCTGGAAAGGGAAGCAGGGCCAGGGGAATTAGGAAGAGGGGTGGAAAGGGGGAGAGGCGAGAACTGGGGCTGCAACGGGGATGCGAGAGTCGTGGGCGGAGACTCAGTACGCACTGTGATGGAGCCTGCTTCGAGGGAGAGTCGACCTGTGGACCAGTCAATGCGGGGGTTGAGAGAAGCTAACCAGGGGTGACCTAACACAATAGGGCAATCAGGAGAGGCCACAATAAAAAATCGTATGAGTTCCCAACGACCCCCTCCCACCTGGATATGTACAGGCATAGTGCGCTGGGTAATGATCCCCGACCCCAATGGCCGGCCGTCTAGGGCTCGAACAGGAACGGGTTCTTTCAATTCTTCCAAAGGAACCCCCCACCCCCAGGCCAGGCCTTCGTGCATTAAATTCCCCGCTGCCCCTGAGTCCACCAGAGCCCGAACTCGCTGGGTACAGTGTCCCCACCGCACCTTAACAGAAAAAAAGGTTCGTGGGTCATTGAAACCCGAGGGTATGTCCCTACCCGCTAATACCCCTCCCGATACTAGCGGGCTGCCCCGTTTCCCGAGGTCCCTGGACAGGCACTGTAGCGGTGACCCTTGCGACCGCAACGGAAGCAGCGCCGCTCGTCCAGCCGACGCCGCCTCTCTGTGCTGGAGAGGTGTGTTGCGCCCAGCTGCATGGCCTCCTCCTCCTCCGTGGTCTCCTCCGGGAACCGCCGAGTCGCCTCCCTAGCAGGAGGAGGTTGGAACGGAGCGCCCCTCGACGAGCCCCTCTCACGTGATCGCTCTCGGCGCCGATTGTCCACACGCACCGAGAGCTCCACTACGCCGTCTAGCCGCTCTGGGAGGTCCCGGAGGGCAAGTTGGTCTTTCATCGCCTCCGAGAGCCCCTGGGTATAGAGTACGGCCAGGGCCTTCTCCTCCCAACCCGCCTCCCTAGCTAGAGTGCGGAACTCGATGGAATAATCCGCCACCGAGCGATCCCCCTGTCGACACGCCGTGAGCCGCCGACCGGCTTCGTGCCCCGATATCACCCGGGAGGTGTCGAATATTTTGCGTAACTCCCGGGTGAATGCTGTAGCGTCGGAGCACGCCGGCCACTGACTCTCCCACTCGGCCGTGGCCCAGGACAGGGCACGGCCCGTCAACAGGGTGATGATGTAGGCCACTCGGGAGTGCTCGGTGGGGAAGGACAGGGGCTGCAGGCTGAAGATCAGTGAACACTGAGTCAGGAACTCTCTGCAGCCCTCTGGACGTCCATCATAGCGTTCGGGAGGAGGTAGTCGGGGTTCCCGCGTGGTCACCGGCGGTAGAGGAGGCATAGCTGCTGCTGCTGCTGCCGCTGGTGGAGTGGGGTTGGCCTGAGCGGCCACCAGGCTAGTCACGGCGATGGTCAGCTTTTCGATCTCCGCAAACATCGCCAGCTGGTTCCGCTCCTGCTGGGCTACCATAGCCCCCTGGGTATTCAGCACCGTGCGAATCTGCTCTACATCTGCTGGGTCCATAATGGTCGGTTGTTCTGTTACGATGGGGTAATGTGTTTGGACCCAGGCGCAGAGTAGAACAGAGTAGACGGAAGCAGGAGTATACTAAATAATAACGGTACTCTTTATTTTGAGTAAACGGAACAAATAATAACCGCACAGGAAGCGAATAAACAAAAGAGGAGAAAACAAGTCTCCGATAAACGTTTTAAATAATAATAGGAACAAGGCAGAGCAATGTACTTACAATCGTCAACTATACTTATTTCCTAATCCGGCGAGGAACAATAAGGCTAAGAAGAATCGTATACATATAACAAACGCAACATGAAGTGAACAACCGACAACCAGAGGGGAAACAGAGGGATCTAAATAGCCACAGCCAAACAACACACACCAGGTACAAATCAGTTAATTAGGACAGACAAATGCATACATAAAACACCAGAGGGCGCCAAAGGGTCGCTCCACAATAAGGTCGCTTCCCCAACCCTTACATACATTGATGTGGTAGTACCGAATAAATTGATGTGGTAGCACCGAATAACTGACATTTTGGCCCTTATAAATCTGATTGCTGGATTTTAGACTTTAAGGCTTTTTAAGACCAACGCGGGAACCCTGTATATATATATATATATATACAGTATATATATATATATACAGTATATATATATATAACAATATGAAATGATGATATGTATATGTACATATACATATGTACAGTTATGAAAATTATAAACTGTACAGTATGTCTCACAATTTCTCAAGATTTGAAATGTCGGAGCTGAAGCTGGCTTTCCACAGTGGGTTTACCCAAGTTGCATACGCAATAGTGATAAACTATTATGGTATGTTCAGTAATGAATGATAAACTGTACAGCATGTCTCCCAGTTGTGTGTTGCATGCTATAGCTACTGCAGCAAAGTAATTGCAGTAGCCTACATTTGATTATATCTGTAATCATCAACGAATTTCATGGGACAAATACAATTATATTTATAATACAGTATATAATGTAATCAAGTGTTGTTGTTTTGTGTGTGTATTGTATTGTGTATGTATTTGCGGTTTCCGCTGCCTGATAAGCCGTCCACTGTAATTGCCCCCCTACATACATTTGTTGTGCGTGTGTGTGTGTGTGTGTGTGTGTGTGTGTGTGTGTGTGTGTGTGTGTGTGTGTGTGTGTCTGTGTGTCTGTGTGTCTGATGTGTTTCAAACGATGCAAACATTTCCCCACTACCTCCCCCCTCCAACATGACACGACGTGACAACAATCAATGTGTCAGATACATTTCCATCTTTACATAACTTACAAAAAGTTAATTAGTATAAATAATAATATAAAAAAGCCATCATCCGTTGAAACCGTCTGATACAGTGTGCATACAGTGCACAGTGATACAGTGTGCATTTTTCTTTGGTTTTTACCTGGTAAACCGTGAGTGTGGCTTCTCCAGCCCTCAGCACCTTGCTGGAACATCTTTCCATCTGTGCCTGTGTACATGGGGGCAACTCTCATCTGATTTGATTAATTGTGCCAACAATTGTGGTTTTGTTGGCCAAAAGAGTGTTTGCCAGTGGCAACGAGGTGAAGTAATTGTCTGTCGTGATTGTCTGTAGGCTATGTCTCTCAGATTTGTTTGGTTTTGCATTCCTTGCATTCCTTGTTTTGTGGAGGAGGGTAGCCTAATATTTTTCTTGATCGTTTCCGATCAACAAACAAAAGGCAGGCTCTCACCTATACGCCGGTTTCTCTTGCCACAAATCTCAGTATTCTGAGATTTGTTCCTTAGGAATGGGGGAACGGGGGTCCTTCGGAACGGGGGAACATGGCAAAACATGAATGGAGTCGCTATGCCTTCCCCCACACACATCCCTGTGTTTACCAGGGCCAGGGGAATCTAGCATGGGTGGGATTCACTGTGGGTTGTTCCGATCGAATGCGACACACGGGTGACCAGACACATGGAGATACGCGCTCCCCATAGCGCACTGCTTCACGAGCAGGGGGCATGCCATTCATTCATATATTTGCCTGACTTCCCGGGGGGCTAACATCTAAAATACACATATCCCCGTGTTTACCAGCCTTTTTCTCCCGCATGTTTGCATTTTCAAATATTGCAATATTTATTATCATTATTTTTTCATAATGATAATCAACTTAAGTGAAACATTTTCAGATTACAGACATATCTGCCAAAATGTACTTTCTTTTTGAATGAAAAACTTTCTAGCATGTGAAAAATACACTTGAAACTTGATTACATTATATACATTATGACTTGGGCAATTGGTTTATCCTTTGACCAACTGGTGTCACATATTGCCTGTGCCCCTAGCTGCTACACAACCCCAAACCATAATGGATTCACCTCCATGCTTAACAGTTGGCAAGGTGTTCTTCTCTACAAATGCTTCACCCTTTTAACTCCAAATATACCTTCTTTGTTTGTGGCCAAAAAGCTTTCGTCAGTCCAAAGCACATTGTTCCAATAGGCTTCAGGTTTCTCAAGGTTTTCTTTTGCATACTTCAGACACTGTGTTGAGGTCGTAGGAAAGGCTTCTTTCTGGCAGCTCTGCCATGTATGTCTGTAGTTTAAGGTACGCTGTATTGTTTTCCTGTGAACAACTAGACCGGTGTCTGCTACTCTTTTGTGCAGCTCTTTTGCAATGATGTGTTAGTTCTTCTGAGCATTTCTCACCAGATCTCGGGCCATTCTATCTGAAATGTTTCTTGGTCCTCCAGATCTTGCCTTGACTTCAATTGTCCCATTTATTTTCCATTTTCTGATGATGTTTCTGACAATGGAAAAGGGTAGTTTGAAAGGTTGCGATAGTTTTGTGTAGCCTTCTCCTTGATGGTGGAAGTGAACTATCTTGATTCTTCTCAAAAGGTGACAACGAATAATCCAAAAGGGTTCCCAAAATTTGGCCATTTAAAAATGTTCCTTTTTTTATCATTTAAAAACTCTTTAAAACTCTTAAAAACGTAAATAAAAAGAAACCTTGCATTATAATTTGCTGAAAGGTGTCATGTTTAACTTTGTAGCATTTAGTGTTCAGGTTAGTTTTCAATCACTTGGAGATTAATTAAAACAGACATTTAAACCAGGGGTGCCCACATTTTTGCACCCCACTGTAACTCCTATTTTAGAGACTCTACACTGGCTTCCTGTTAAGTTCAGAATAGATTTCAAGATCCTTCTGCTTCTTTACAAAGCTCTCACTGGCACAGCACCAGAATATCTGAAAGACCTTTTTCTAGAATATCAGCCCAATAGAGCTCTCAGGTCTTCTGATGTTGGCTTTCTCAGTGTACCACATGTACAAAAAAAGAGATTTGGTGAGGCTGCAATCTCATTTCATGCACCCAAATTGTTGAATGAACTGCCAGTTTACATTAGGGATGCAACCTCAGCAAATATTTTCTAAAAACCCATCTTTATTTCCTTTAAATGACCAAATAATTAAATGATGATTATACAATGATTAAAGCACTTTGAGCTGCAACGTTTGCAGGAAAACTGCTATACAAATACAGGTTATTATTATTATTGATAATCCGAGGATGCACAGAACCATCAAGCAGTTCTATACCTATCCAACAATGCCAGTGTTGATCAAGGTCTAGTCAGGCGGACATTATCTACTTAAGAAGCTCTCTCTCTCTCTCTCTCTCTCTCTCTCTCTCTCTCTCTCTCTCTCTCTCTCTCTCTCTCTCTCTCTCTCTCTCTCTCTCTCTCTCTCTCTCTTTCAAGCAAAGTTATAGGTACATTATTCAAATTTTCTCCTCAGTGTTGGGGTAGAAGCAGATATCAAGGCTAAACACTGACAGCTTGGAGCTTATTATTTTACTAGTGTGTGTGTGTGTGTGTGTGTGTGTGTGTGTGTGTGTATGTGTGTGTGTGTGTGTGTACACCGCTGCAGCTCTGTAACATCTGTGCAAAGCCAATACTGGTGTATTGGTCAACACCAGGTCATACTTTGGAAAGGTTAAATTGCAACGGTTGTTAATTGTATTAATATATTAATAAAATGCTGTTATTGGTTTTACACGTCCTGCATGGCCATAACTTGATCCTTATTTCCTGCCAAAGTCTGGATTGGTTTCCCTGCTGTGGTCATCTCTATGTTCTTCCATAGTATTGAATTATATTCATAATATGTAGAGTCCTTCCGATATTAACCTGTGTTTGACAACCTTTAATGAATCAGATTTGGTTCTCATTAATCAAGTCTGGCATGAACATCTCATATATAACCGTTGTTAAACAGGTGTATACAATTTCTAATCCACATTTAAAATGGACACAGAGAAGAAAATACTTAAATTACTTACTTACTTACTTACTTACCTTCCTTAGGGATCAATGAAATAATTGCTTCCTTCCATGATCGAGAAGTTTGGCCTTCCTTCATGGTCCAAGCAGGATTCATTATTATTAATTCCAATCAAGATGGTGCACCACTGGTTTGATAAGAGATCTGTAAGATCCTTACATTTACTTTAGCAATTTCATCACTCAATACCTAGTCTCAATTCATCAAACGAGGCGGATTCTACGTTTTCATGGATGCAAACGTCCATACACAGGGTCAGACACAGGGATCAAACGACAAATAAAGCTTTATTTTATTTAAACTAAACAGTAATATAATACAGCATAAAACAATGCGGGGAATGGTTGAATGGAATGAGGTTGTGATAACTGAGAAGATTCAAAGGCTGGACAATAACTGAATAATGGGTCTGGCACACGATGTATGTCCGTTAAAAATGACCAAAAATGAAAAATCAATAGCTAGGCCATTGTATCATATGTGGGAACTATTGTTGATACACTAGTGTATGATACTCAGATGCACAGCATGACAGTGACTGACAGTGACTGACAACAAACTCACAAAATTCAGAACAAGACTACAATCAACACTCTATACAATATTGACCTAAATGACACTAGCACACAATCCCTTATACAACAGATTGAACCCAGTTGATTACTTTGAGGTGGCTTGAACTTTGGTCACTTCAAGAAAACATATAGTCCTGTCCACCCGCACTCAAGATAAACGCGCAGCGAGCGAACTCCGTTCAGCTGTTGCAACCTTGGAGGGTATAGAGTTCATAGCAATCGTGTAGTATTAGTAGTGGTTAGCTTTTTGCTAGCGTTTAGCTGGAGGAAATCCTAACTTTTCTAGGCGGTTTAGTGGTAGCCGGATGTCCTTTGTTCCAGGTATGATAAACATAGGGGTGAGTGACTTTAGCCCAGCACAGCTAGGCCAGTCAAGAACTGGCCACACGTCCACTTTAGATTGTCTTGACAACATAGCTATATGAACTCTGAAAGGGGGAGGCGACCTGTAAGTTTAAAACTCCAGATGATCCTTAATTAATCAGAGATCAACATTTCAAAATGCCATTCTAAATGTCTCTATTCCCATTATTGTTCATTTGGTGGAAAATTGTATTTCATACTTTTGTTTAATACATAGGATCATCTATGTCAGTATTTCTGTAACATTTAGACACCAAACAGTAATTTCAGAGTACATTTATATCACATTGTGAGAGTTAAAACATTGAAACTGTTATAATTACCCTAGTGGAGATGTCTTAAAACATAACACATATCACACATCATGTTAGTTTATCACTGTTTGCATTCTGAACCAACCAGGTATGTTGACAAGTTCTCTTTGTCTCTCAGACCTCAAAACCATGTGGTCTCTGTAGATGTGTGTGTGTGGGGTGGCGGTGGGGGTGGTGGTGGTAGTGGTGTATGGAGGCAAATCATTTGTCTATCAGTTTCCCAAGGATCATGAATTCCATGGCTGCTCTTGAGTTAGCTAGTTTATGTTCCATGTCAATTCTCCACTGAGTTTTGTGTCATCAAGGTATTTCATGAGTTTATGGCTAAAATATCCTGCTTAAAATTTTGAACATATCACATATAATAAGTACATTAAAGTATATTAAAACCGTTAGGCTATGACCCCGTTACAAGTAATTAGTTTAGGCTGATCAATTCACTTGGTACTTGCCAAATAGGGAGCCTGCATTTAGGATCCAGTTATTAATGCTGAGAAAACTAACCCCAATATGAATGCAATATTGTTTGCAATTGTTACATAGTGGTTGCACAGTTGGGCAATTGTATTTGTTAGTTTTTACAATGGTTATAAGCTATCTAATTATGAGTGTAATTAATGTACTCTATCTATGGCTGTATCCTACAATTACCACCATGACTTCTGTCATCATATATGATTGAAACTGAGACACTGTTGGTCTCTATTTATTGGCTGTTACAAGGACACAATTTACAGGTCATTCTGTATGTTACAGCAGGTTTTTTGGTTTTCAGTTCAGCATGACTAATAATTCAACAATTTACAGGGCGGAACCCTTATTTTAAAGAGAGAAATACATATTATTTTGAAGGACTTCACAAACACAGAACAGGGTTTGACAGCTCTCTCAGTACTTTATTGAAACTATATAAATGATACATAAAACCTGCAAACAATCGGTAGGCTATGGCCAGCTTGTGCCTCTCAAAAAAAGATAAAGATATACATTACATAGCGCTAGCAACTTATTTCAAAGGTGATGCTACTAACTAGCTATACAAGCCAGCTAGATAGATGCTCGTTTTGATTCTGTCATGACCAGTTAACATAGCGCTGCCTAGCTAGCTAGCTGCACACCAGTGTGCACACCTTTAAACTTGAAACAATTTGTAGTTGAAACACCGATAGTACACAGTTACAATGTGGGGCATAGCCAAAAATGAAGAAGAATTAATTTAATTCAAAGTACTCCTAATTGCATATGAATCACAAAATGGTCTTGGACCAAAATACATATCAGATCTCCTCCCACCCTATATTCCCGCAAGGCCCCTAAGGTCAGCTGAGGCTAATCAGCTAATCATTCCAAGAGTGAAAACAAAACATGGTGCAGCAGCTTTCAGTCACGCTGCCGCATGCTCCTGGAACAAACTCCCTGAAGAAATCAAACAGGCCCAAACCCTACAATGTCTTATGTATAACGTTTGTCTTTTATCCATAAACTACTAGTCTTATTGAATGTTTTATCTATTTACTTATTATATTTGCTTTTATCTATTTACTTATTATATTTGCTTTCATTCATTGTCTTTTTTATTTTCTTACTATGCGCCTCTTGCTGTATTTTAATAATGTATGTAAAGCACTTTGGATTGCCCCTGTTGTATGAAATGTGCTATACAAAAAACGTGCCTTGCCTTGCCATAGCCTAGAGTTTAGAGAGGCTGGCCAGCAGCGGTAGGTTTGCTGGCATCATATCTAAGTTGCCAACACTTCCTTGGGCCGTGCACATCTGTCCTGAGGTGTGTATGCATGTGTGTTGTCTTGGATATACCTCTATACCATATCTCTATACCAATGTTATCTCTCTCTATATACCTCTATATCATATCTCTATACCAATCTTATCTCTCTATATGCTGTCTTTTGACCAGCAAACAAAAGCGAAATGCAGGTGAACACCATGACAAGATTCTTGTACTTTCAATTTGTGTCCAATAATTCTTCATATTAGAGCCAATAATCCAGAGTGTTGTGTAATGCAGGGTTGTGTAATGCAGGGTTGTGTAATGCAGGGTTGTGAGTGTAGGCAGGTAGTTTAGGTGAGAGCCCTACTGTAGCAGGATAGCTATATGTTTTCATATATATATGTAGATAATACGTTTGGCCAAATTAGTTTTATATTAACTAGCAAATCGATTGGTATCAATAGTGACTAGAACGTCAGGTTTATTTCACTGACTCTGTGTTCCATGTTACTTGTTGTTGTTACTTGTTGTTTTTGTGTTTCCCCATGTGTATCCTATATTGTCAGCGTCTTTGAGCCTCGGAAAAGCGCTATATAAATTTTATAAATTATTAATTATTATTATTATTATTTCTTGTTTTCTTTTAGTAGTAATTAATTGTATTGTATTAAGGTCATATTTCATTAGTTGGAAATATTAGTAACCCATTCATAAATGTTGGTCATTTCAAAATTCATTCAAAATGATCAATGGTGTTACACTTTCCATTAAGGTCACCTTCCAGAAGTTACAAATGTTGATAACTCATTAATGAAATGTTAACGGCATTTTATCAGTTTGACATCCTGGTACCTCTTATAATGGTCAGAGGTACATAAGTATACAGGACAGAAGAATACTCACATGACTTAATTATCAATTAAGGTCTACTCATTGATATACCCAAATCCACTCCACTAAATACTAAATACAGCACTAAATACACATCAGTGAACAGAGATGGGTAAGTAGTGAATAGACATATCAACAGATGTAAAAAGTACACGGTGGACATGTTTGATGATGTATGTGTTGACACATGTATGTGTTGACAAGGACATCATAATTTCATGGACCATGGTTCAAAAGTGTTGCCCAGTATTCTGTGTTGAATCTAATCTAATCTACTGTATGTAAAGTGTATTGAGTCGGTTAGGTGCCAGCTGAATCAACCCCACAATTCACTTTACCAACTGTGCAACCACTGTGCAACCATTGCAAATAATGTTGCAAGATTTCACATCAAGGTTCGTTTTTTAAACATTTATATGTCCATTTATAATAATTGGCTCCTGACTGGAAGCTCCCTATTTGGCAAACATCAAGTGAATATCGACCATCTATTTTAGATTTTAGATTGTATATCTGTTTAGATGGTTTATAATTGAATAATAAACTGGTTATAAGTGATTTATTAACTAATTATAAACCATGTAAACCCTTTACAAATGTGACGCTAATGTAAAATGTCACAGGTAATTGAATAGAACGTGCAAAAACGAAAGAGAGAACAAGAATCTCACCATAGTCACTGGGGCTCTGCTTAGAAACAACTGTGTATCCATGATTGGTAGAAAAGAAGCACCAGGGAACGTTCCTCTCATCCAGTGGGCTCCAACAACAGCCTCTCTGCTGACATGTCAACTAGAGACAGAAAAGAAACACCGTCAACACAATCCCCAAGACCATCATTGTCATCATCATCATCATCATCATCACCATGCACCCAAGCAGTCTCCTTAGTGATACTCGATAATGTGTCCTAAAAGGCATGATTAAAGTGTAGACCTCGCTGACCTCCTGAGGACTTCAGGTCCCCATGGAAACATACCTTAGAAGCACCTGCTTCTGGGTGGGGCATTCTAGAACTATTCCTGCAGGTCTCTGGTATTTCTGTCAGAGAGCACAAAAACAATTCAGATATCACAAAAGTACAATGGTGGAATAAACGTATAAGTGATGTTTTCATTCATTATAATGTCAAGTGTTTACCTCTCTCTCCATGCCCTTGTTCTCTTGATCGCCAACTTGCTCTAGCCCGGGAACCGGAGTTCCTCTTTCCCAGCTTGTCCAACTTTTCTGACTAATAACTTATTGTGCATCGCTCTGTCCCTCCACATAGCATAGCAGCTGCAGAGTGGATACGTCGTAGCTACAGTCTCAAGCTGAGACAGCTTGCTGTAACGTATCGCTCTGCAGACGCTCTTCAGAGGTACACAGTAATGCGTACTATGACAGGATTGCAATGGATTGAACATTCATTTGACTCCAAAGTGATGGTACTGAACAAATTAAGCCCAATTAGCTTTGATGGATTGCCACCACTTTATTCTTAGTTGTTAGTGTTATGTGGAGTGTATTTGGGTGCTTTTTGGACAGACACAAACTTCTAGCTGGATGTATTTGCAGAAGCAGAGTGACTCTAGGGGAAATGATATCTCTAAATGTGCTCAATATGAACGACAGCACAGAGAGGTTGCAAAATAGTACCCATCGATCAGCAGCACTGCTGTTAAGTAGAATACAGATACGGTTAAGAAATGCCGAACCAAGCCTTTAAAGTGAGAACATCCCGCTTACATATGATTTCATAACATAAGAGAGGTGTGAACATGCCTGAGATGAACTATGGTAAATAAAAGGTACAACATTAGAGAGCTTTTGTGTCTAGTTTTCTCTCGAGACTAACACTTACATTCAAAGCAGCTCACAAGCTGATGTTTCCATGACAACGTAGGGGCTGAGCTAGCGAACTTCTGTCAGGTGAGAAGAGCTTGCTACAATAGAAATGTATGTGTGTGTGGGGGGGAGGGGGGGGGGGTATGCCTGAGAGAACACAGTGTGCTTATCTCTGTGACTGACCGCAAAGTCCTCTTGAATCTGTCACTCGACTACCTCCACCATGCTGACACATCCCTCTCCGTCTTTCTGTCTGTCTCTGTCGCTCTCATGACCCGTTCACTCATATTCTCCATCTTTTTCCAATCTGACAATTACACTGACTCTTTGTCGCCATACCTCTGATTCTCAGAACTCTCTCTCTCTCTCTCTGACCCCTACATCTCACTATTTCCATCCT
>NC_137682.1:25763289-25768289 GCF_963989245.1 Nansenia antarctica | reverse complement strand
CTCAGGTAAAGTCTGCTTGTGCCGCAGTTTCATAACCCAGTGGTGACTAACCTGTGAATATGAGTGTCCCTTTGTTTCCCTCTTGTGGATAAAACCAATGCCACTTTGAGGCGCATGAAAGTTCACAGTGAGCATACAGCATTTCTCTCGCCCATTTCAAAATAATGCCTTAAAATGACCGATCATGTAATAACAGTAATGCGAACAAAATGCAAAAACATATCAATTTAGATAATGACGACATCTGCTTCAGTCATTAATTTTGCTCCTCTCCCCTCATAACTCTCCTAGAAAGAGGTTTCACGGACTCTAGGAAATCGACAGCTGTAATTGTAGTTTCCTTTTCCGAATTCACATTATTCAGCGAATTCACATTCTACTTATACACAACAACACGTTCTGCAGGCCACCACACATCCATGTATCATTCTGCAATGCACACAGCAGCAGCGCCAGTAGCAGTGGTTCATCGTTCTTCACAAACGTTCCGCGGTAGCACCCTTTTCATTTGATTGAATAGTTTGTTTTTATTAAGAAGGCTATACCAGACGCATAATCACTATACATTGATTTAACATTACCTTTACAATTAATCTTTTCACTGAAATTACAGAATAAATATATGCACATTTTTTCTTCAAATCTTTGTGAGAGAGAAAACATTAAAAGTGCCTCCTACAAAGCCGTTAGTGATGATAATGATAATCCAGAAGCAATGGTTCTTAAGAAAGTGCGTGGAATTCCAGAAAACCTTGAGCGTCATTAATATAATATATTCACAAATGTTTATCATCCTTGGGCGGGCACGTCCTTCAGAGAAGCACCCCTGTATAGTCCTCTGTGATAATAATCATAATAATAATATATAAAATTAAATAGAACACTGAACTGTAATGTGTTGCAGTATATCTATTAATACGTGAGTGATAGTTCTGAGCAAATCCCTCGTTCCTGCAGTGGAGCGAGTGCATGCAGCAAACTGCAATTAATTTCTTTTTTTGTTTCTTTTTATCAATTACCTACAAACTTCATGTGCACAACTCGGGCATTTGTACATCCACGTGAAAGATAGAGAGACAGAAACACAAGCCCCACGCCAGGAGACGTCCAGCTCCGGTTCATTTCGCACATAAAAGGTCTCTCAGTATGGATAGAATATAATATCGGATGTTTTGATTTTTCCAGTGCCTCTCTTCGGTCCCTCCTGGGTATATAGAACAATCTGCTACGTATAAAAATAAGGGTTGTTAACATTGCTGGCTACTCTGAAAAAAAAGGCACTTCATTGAAATATCTGAGAATGGCCTCTCCACCAAAGCGATTTTGGGGGAAAACTTTTTTGTAATTGTAATATAATATTTCATTTTATATCATGCTGCTTATTAAGTTTGTCTTTATATTGTATTTTTGTTCCGTGATTTTGTATTGGGGTATGGAAAAAAGTGTGTATTATATATATATAATATATATAATCATATATATATGTATATATATATATATTCTCTGTGGGTTAGGTGTTAGAACCGATATGATTTCTCCAGGACTTCGAGGTAATCCGGCTTGGTTTGAAGTTTGGCCCTTAACTCCAGGTAATCGCTTTGGGAGGGGTCGGGGTAGCAGCTTTTCCCCGCTGTGAATAGCAACGTCTCCTTCAACCGCGCGTCCTGCTGTAAATCAGGGTACTGCATTCCAGGTGGGTGCACGTGAGCCACGTGCATGTCCTTCAGTTTCGGTACCGTTCCATACAGACAGTCTACGAACCCCACGGTAGGCGTGGGTCTCTGGCTGTCTATTACCGTGGGGCAGAGACCTCCGTTCTCGTGAAAACCCTTTAGATCACTGGTAGTGTGGTTCACTTTGACAATAGTGTTGAGCTGAGAGTTGGATACAGCCAGGGTCCATTCCCTCTCTTTCTCTAAGAGGGTTCTGTAGTTACTGTTGTTCTCTTTTGTTTCTGAAAACTGACCCCCCTCCTCCTCTCCTATCTCTCCCTCTCTGGGCTTGTATATGGGGTTGTTACACATCTGAGTCACTGGGTGGGGGATATAATCATAGACATGACCATGAGTGTGTGTGTGGCCAGCATGAGAATGTGTGTGTACACCGGGAGGTTTTTCCGGTTCACCACAGCAGCTTGTCTGCCTTAGAGGGTCTTCGAATATGCGGCACTGCATCTGGATTCCGGTGAGGTCCACTTCGGAACGTTTCCGGAAGGGTAGCTTCTTCCGGCGCCGGAGGACGAACGCGAATAGCCCCGCAGCTACAAACACAGCCGAGATGAACAGAATGAGGAGGCTAAGAATGAGGACGGAGAGAGGGACTGCTCCTCTCCCCCCAGCCTCCCCTAGACCTGAGCTACCAGTAGTTAGGTCATCACTACCAGGTAGGGCTGGGGAGGGGCCCGATGAGTATTTCAACTCTGGACAGATGACCTCTGAATCCAACGAACGCAGATCCTTCCCAAACGCGAACTCAGGGGTTTTGCAGATGACGTCACCGACTACAATAACAGAAGACAGCTTCTCCATCCAGGTTTTGAGGGGGATGATGTCACAGGAGCAGTCCCAGGGATTCTGGTGGAGATCGATCTGGACAATGGAATCCAGATGTTCTAGGACTCCGCGCACGGGCAGGGACAGGAAGTAGTTGTTGCGTAGGTTGAGGCGTGCCAGCCTAGTGCCTGCGAAGGTGTCTGTCGGGAGCAATCGAAGGAGGTTATCATTAAGAAAAACGAGTTGGAGACTGGGCATGAGAGAGAAGGATGCTGGCTGAATTTCACGTATCACATTATACTCAAAATAAAGATAGCTCAATGTCTGTAAGCCCCGGAACATTCCAGGAGTTAACCTCTCAATGTCGTTCCCATTCAGGTATAAACTTTTTAAGTTGGGCAGGTTAATAAATGCGCCCTCCTGGACATATGATATTCGGTTATTTCCCAAGTGCAGTAAATCCAGACTGGAAAAGTTCCAGAAATCTGATCGGTAGATTTTCTGTATTAGGTTCCCACTCAGGTAGAGCTTCTTGGCATTTAAGGGCCTTGGTAGAAGCTCAGAGATGTTATGAATGCCCTTCTCTTTACAGTTGACCGTAAGGCCCAGGTCATTGATATGAAGATTGCATGTACATCCAGATGGGCAGATGATAGGGATAGGCGGACGGGTCTGATAACCTGCTATGGGGGGCTGGTTTAGGCCTGGGTAGATGCTACGAGGGGTAGGGGGGGTTTTGGTGGGACGAGGCCGTTTGGTAGGTTTGATGTGCCTCTCTTTATACTCCACAGATGAAGCAGTATTATGAAATGATGATAGCATCGAGGAAGGTTTTGTCGGCCACATGTTTTCGTTATTGAAAGGCAACCGGGGGATTCCCAATTTGGCCTCGATGTCTGAGTCGGAGAGTAACGGACAGAGCTCACTACGTTTGATCTCTCGTAAATCTTTACCATGGAAGTGGAATGGATACTCGCACGTGATCTCTCCAACAAGTGCAGTGTAGGGAATTCTCTCCAGCCAAGTTTTCAACTGCACAATTTCACAAGCGCAGTTCCACGGATTTTCCTCCAGCTGTATCTCCATTAAACTGCGTCCCACATATTCCAGCATGCCCTTATAAGGTAACGTCTTTAACCTGTTTCCTCTAAGGTCCAGGTGTGTGAGTGACACTGACCGGAACAAAAAGCTGGGGAGCACCGGTATCAGATTGTCATTTAGGATGAGCACTCTGAGTTTGTGGAGGTGTCTGAACGCTCCACTCTCAATCCGTTTGATGACGTTGTAATCTGCCTGTAGGTATTCCAAACTCTCTAGTCCTAAAAATGTGTCATTACGGAAAACCTCTAGTTTATTCTCATGAAGGAAAAGACGCTTGAGAATCCCCAGTCCGTGAAAAGCACCAGCATGGATGTCCTGCAATGCGTTATTCCCGAGATTGATTGACACTGCATTGTTGAGGTGCAGAAAACTGTTAAAGTAGAGCTTTCGCATGGAATTCCTCTGCAAATTCAGTTTGAAGGGCTGAGTCCATGTCTGGGAGATCTGGCTGATGTTTGTAAATCCTTTGCTGTCGCAGTGGACGTGAAAGACGCCTTCTTTGACCTCACAGTAGCATGGCTCGAAGCAGGGCTCGTCGATCTCCTCTGAATCCTCCAGCAGTGGGATAGGGGTGGTCCATCCTAAGGCTATGGTGCTCAGTAAGGTAACCCACAGCATCCTCACTGAGACCTTGAATGAAGTCACGGCTCCAGCAAGCCACTTCACAGCACTATAGTAGGGGAGAGAGGGGGGGGGGGGGGAGCAGGAGAGGGCACACAGACACGCACAAACACACATGGACGCACAACCATGCAAGAATTGAGGTTTAGAGAGAGAAACAGGGAGAGTGAGAGAGAGGGAAAGAGGATTCTGTTAGTCACAGTCGCCACCAACGCTCTTGAAAATTAATTCTCTGACATTGGGTTTCAGTTTTGCACACTCACCAGCAGTAAATAGATATCCACCAACATTAGCCAATCTCCATGAGACCATGGTCATATATTACCATGGATATTGCCTACAAGTAAGGTCGCAATAAATCACGATCAAAGATGCTTATCGCAATTAATAAATAAATGCAACAGCAAGTGGATGGGAAGGGTGGAGCGATCTCGCTGTATTAATAACTTAACGTTTGTCGGCCCCTTTTGGTAAATCAGAGGGCCGGTGGATTTCAGTTTGCTGTGTTGTTGTGAAAATTAATGACAATGCTGTTTTGACAGATTAATCACTAGTGTGCTACACCCTGTCAACTGGGACAATGGACAGGAACATATGTATGAGTTACCGTGGTTCAAGATCTAGAAATCATTAGGAGGGACATTTGATGTAGGCCCTAATTCAAAATGAATCAAATCTCAAAGCGAATTTGTGACACAATTTTCATTAGCTTAGTGTTCATTTCAATATAATATCGTATCTAAATGTAAGCCCACAAGTTAGATAAGAACACATTATTTGTAAATA
>NC_137682.1:25752925-25763089 GCF_963989245.1 Nansenia antarctica | reverse complement strand
TCCCTCTCTCGCTCTCTCTCTCTGTCTCTCTCTCTCTCCCTCTCTCTCTCTCTCTCTCTCTCTCTCTCTCTCTCTCCTCTCTCTCTCTCTCTCTCTCTCTCTCTTCTCCTCTCTCTCTCTCTCTCTCTCTCTCTCCTCTCTCTCTCTATCTCCTCCTCCCGGGCAAAAGAGAGAGAGAAAATAGAGACGTGATCGGAATGCAATGTCCTTCTCTTTTTCCTCTCTTAGAAGCTTTGTGATAGTGCCCAGGTCCTCCGTGCTTGCTCTCCTTCCCTCCGGCAAATGCTCAACAGTAGCGGGGCTAAAACTACCTGTGCTCAGCTTAGAATCTGCAGCTCGGTCTGATGCGCCACCAGCCCTCTACGGATCACAGCCAGGAGTAGGGGAGAGCGGGGTAACGTGATCCATTATATCTCTCTCTCTCTCCCCTATATGTTCTTGCTCGGGCTGTTTCTCAGACGTCACTGGCATGAGCTTGCATGGACGAAGGGAGTGAGGAAAGGGACTGGTGAGAGCAGAGAGGGGTGGAGAGAGAAGAGGGGGAGAGACAGAGGGGTCGCTGGCGTTAGTTCTGGATGGTGTCGGAGGATGCTGAGAGGAGGAGGAGAGGAAGATAAGGAGGAGCAGCGCGCTGAGTGTCGCAACGGGTGCACGCGCGTCAGGGAAAAAGGAGAGGAGGTGCGTGCGTGCGTGCGTGCGGGGCGGGTGGTTCTTCTCCTCCTCGCGACCAGACCTGTGGAAGACAGAGCAGGGAGTAGAGGAGCACGGGACGCTTCAATCTCTCTCTCTCTTTCTCTCTCTGTCTCTCCGTATCCTCTCTCTCTCTCTCTCTCTCTCTCACACACACACAGGCACACACATACACACCCACTCTCTCTCACACACACACACACACACACACACACACAGACACAGGGGTGATTTTTGGTATATAGCTTTTGAGGGTATCTTTCTCTTTCTCTCTCTCTCTCTCTCTCTCTCTCTCTCTCTCTCTCTCTCTCTCTCTCTCTCTCTCTCTCTCTATCTAGCTCTCTCTCAACCGAGAACATTGGATGGATGACTGCTAACTCCTGATGGTCTCGCTCTGTTCGATCTATCTGCAGTAGTCAACGCGCGGGGAGGGGAGAAAGGTGCTTCTGTGCTGTTCCATATCCGCGTGCTGCCTTCCCGCACTCCGCCTCAAGCGGGCAACACAACCCTTTCTGCGAGCGGGGTGATTAGAGTCATCACCAACATGCTGACATTTTAACGAAACTGACCAAAATCTGTTCTGCAATCTCAGCAAAATTACGCCTGTCATAGTCTATTTGTGAATAAAGGCTCTTTTAGGTGAATATAATTTCTTGTTCCTATTGTTTTCATGTAGGGTTTTAGAGTGTATGGATGGACCATTTGGCAATTCTATGTCATAGCATGAATCAGGTGTTTTTGGACTGCTTGGAAGTACAGTGCCCTGGGCTGTACAGTATCTGTGGCAATGACTGTCCCAGATAACAACTCACTGGCACTAACTCACGCAGTCACACCCAACCTATCCCCCCCCCCTCTCTCTCTCTCTCTCACACACACACACACACTCTCTCTCTCTCTCTCTCTCTCTCTCTCTCTTACGCACTCACTCACTCACTCACTCACTCACTCATAGGGGATAGAGGGTTAGAGGGGACTCTTTGAGAGCAGCTGGTAGGCTTTAAAGCTGTCTGTCATTCCTCTTCATGAAAATCCATCATTCACTTTCCACCCCATCAAAGGTTAAACAGCTACTCTAGTCCCACATTCTGTTATTAAAGTACCCCCTACAGTAAATTCTAAGCTGAAAATCCATGTTCTAAGTAAAAAAAAGAAGAAAAAGAACAAAGAAAGAACAAAAGAAAAAGAAAGAAAAGATATTTAGAACCAAAGCCACAATCCTTATAATCTAAGAATATGCCCCTTCGATGATGTGGTTACTTTCAACCATCATCAAGATACGTATTAAAATGATGTGTCATACATAGAAATCTGAAACAAGTTGAAGAAGTTATGCATTTTTGAATGTTGATACTCCCCAAATCAATGAGCCGAGAAATTCGGCCTCAAAGTATTCACAGCCACTTTTCACAGCTAGGTAATGGGTGGGAACAATAGCTGGTTAACTCCACCCCAACCACTCACTACATGTCATTATCTACCTGTCATCTGACATGTTTAAATTGCTAAATAATAATAATAATAATAATAATAATAATAATTCAAGATTCATGATTTCTTATTGCCATGTGTGCCAAATGTTTATTGCATACCATTATACAAGTACAAGAGAGTAAAGGCCAATGCACACAGCGTGCGATTTCTGTTGCGCGTCAACATTCCATTTTGAAGTTTGAATGGAAGTCTATGAGAACATCGCATCTCAACACACACTGCCCCGATTTTAATCGCACGGCGAAAATTCGATTCCATTCATTTTGAATGGGACAAAGCACACGGCGTGCGAGTTTTGTCGCACTGTCAAATTTTGCAAATGTTAGCTTCAAAATTAATGGAATCGAATTTTCGCCGTGCGATTAAAATCGGGGCCGTGTGTGTTGAGATGCGATGTTCTCATAGACTTCCATTCAAACTTCAAAATGGAATGTTGACGCGCAACAGAAATCGCACGCTGTGTGCAGAGCCCTTAACATTACTGTGGCTTTAGTTTCAGTCGACATTGCAGCAGCAAGAGAAAACAAAATGGCAATGAAAAAAAAAAGATACAATTGAGCAATACAATAATAGAAAAAATAATAATGTTGTGTCCGTGTGTGTACATTTATCATTATAGTCCATAAAGCATCTAGTGGGACTTCGGTGTAGTTCCCTCCCATCCCATCTGGGCATCAAAGATGTAATAAAAAAAGAAGACAGTACATTTAAAATGATTGCCCACTGTTACCAACACACCATTTTTAGGAAATACTACTATGTGTACTATACTTGTTGAAGTAATCCTGCATGGAAGAAGTAGGCTAGTGAAATCATTTAAATCCAGTCTTATTGTACAGCAAATCTACAAATCAATGAATGAATCATTATTCTTGAGTCCACACAACATTACCGTTCATTACAAAAGCATTTACCTTTTCTATAATCTATTATATTAACAAAACTAAAACAAGCTAGTAGTAAACACGCACGCACACACACACACACACACACACACACACACACACACACACACACACACACACACACACACACACACACACACACAGACACAGACACAGACACAGACACAGACACAGACACAGACACAGACAGACACACACACACACACACACACACACCATAAATTGTGTACGTCCGTACACAACAAACAAAACCGCTTATAAGTCAGCTAACAAAAACAAACAAACAAACAATCTTCTATGAAAGCTAGCTAACGAGCTAACAGCCTAGTACACATTCACTTACACAGTGACACATGTAACTTACTACATAGTTAACAAGCAAACACGTTTGACTACTATGGGATGTAACTCACTCTTGGTGTGTCGGCAACAAACATACAAACTTGGTTAGCCTAGTGAACATACACACAGCTTAGTAGCATGTAACTCACTCACCCAAAAACAGCAGAAGGTGTATTGACAGACCACAGTCCTGTGAATAGTATGTTGATCAACAAAACTTTCTCTGTGGATACAGTCATTGATGGCAGCGTCCTGTCTTGTCAACAAACAGACACACACGCACATGGCTATTTATGAGGGCGTGGGGTGTCAGAGTACCGAAAGGGACTCGACCACTCAAAAATAAATAAATATAAAATAAAAATACTACCCCTCCAAGTTTGCTAACAAAGTGTAGGTATTTAGTGAATGTAAAACTATTGGTTATGATATTGAGTGGGTTCTTCATAGCTTACATTTTCATCCTATGCAAAAAAACAGGGAATCTATTGATTATGAAACAGCTATAACGTTGCCCTATTATTCCTATTAGCAATGATGGAACAAATATGTCCCATGTCTTGAATGTCTTCTCTGGTAATGCTCTGCCAGGCCTGTACTGCAGCCATCTTGTCATTTGTTTTGAGGTATTTTTGCCTAAAATATTATCATCAGAAAATTAAATCCATGTTCAATTGGATTTTAATCTGGAGGGTAACAAGACTGGTCAGCAGGAATGCATAAAACATTCAATAAGTTGATGGGTCATCATCTCAGTCACTCTACAAAATGGTTATATAACCAAGTAGCCAAAAATAATCCCTTACTAGAAAGTAATATAATTTACCTCCATAATTGTGTTTGCAACAATGTATTCAAGTGATACAGCAAGGAACGTGGCTGGAAATGTGTGTATTTGGTTTTATAGTAAAGCATTACATTTAGTTTAAATCCAGCACATGCAATACAGTTCCCACACCATCCTTGTTAGTCTTGTGTGAAGAATAGTGGTAGATACATCACGCTAGGGGTATGTACTGTATGTCACCAGCAAGGACTGGAGAGTTTGTCAGGATCAAGAGAAAATTATGACATTTGCTGAGTTGGTAGTGACATCCTAATCCATGCATTCAGTCTGTAATTGATTCTTATGCAAACCAGAGACTATAAAAACTAAATATTTCTCATTCTGAAATCACATGAACTATTATCCAAACCTTTTGCGTTAGAGCACATTTTAAGAGTGTCATAGCAAAGGATCTAAATATGTATGTGCATGAGGTTATTCTGTATTTCAATTCGATTTTTTTCACTTTGGGTTATCACTCATAATGATGGGTGAGGTATTGTGTGTGGATTGGGGTACTGTGTGTGGATGGATGGCAAAAAAAGACCATCCTTTTTTGTGGCTAACTGGTAGTTTGCACCTTGCAGTGAAGCCTCTGTCGTTCAGCTGGTGAAGTCTTCTGCAGACGGTCGTCTCTGACACGTTCACACCTGTGTCCTTGAGAGTGTTCCTGATCTATGGGACAGTTTGTTGTTGTTTTTTCCCCATAATTTTGGTGAACATTCTTAGGTCATCCACTGTAGAAGTCCTCCTTGGCCTAGCAGCCCATTTGTGATTGAGCTCACCAGTGCTTTTCTTTCTTTTTTAATGATGTTCCATTAACATCCATTACATCAAACTGTTGGTTTTGGCAAGCCTACGGTGTGTCTGAGGTGTTTTGATCTGAATTGTTTTCAGCCTAATAATGTCTTCCTTGACTTTCATTGACACCTCTTTGGTCCTCATGTTCACAGTCACCAATAGCAGACTAGCCGACTCCAACGGCAAAGCAAAGCCTAGAATCAATACTAAACATTAATAGCTCTCTCATGCCTGCACAAATGATGTGACGGAACACATCTGACTTACCAGCAACTCCAGTCAAGCGATTTAATTACAGGCAAATCATGACATTTAGCTCAACAGATTAAGATCATTTCTCATAACTCCACACAAATGAGACTCTCAAGGTTAATAGAAAAACGGTTGTATTTTAATCTATAAATCGACTAGTGGTCCAAAACGGAGCAGTTCATAAAAATAAAAATAAAGTAACAAGGACTAAAGGCCTTGGCTTAAACCAAGGGAAGAAAATAGCAAAGTTTGCTTTTCACTGTATCTCTCTCTCTCGTTAGGGATCTGTCATAGCTTGGTATGGAGTGACAGTGAAGTGACAGTGAAGGGAGGTGAACAGTTCTAAGTGCTTTCCTGCTTTTCCCTGGGCGATATTCCATGCTGCTGTTTCCCCCGAGTTATCTTAAACTCTACACTGCCAGTCTCTCAGGTGGTCGTGTCTGAGTCAGGGAGGAGGAAGGGACTGAGGGAGGTAGCATAGGGACATAACCAGAGACAGACACACTCCCACAGGCAGAACACACACACACACACACAGAATCATACACACACACACACACACACACACACACACACACACACACACACACACACACACATACACAGCAACATATAGAGATATGCACATGGTAACACACAAATATGTCTGAGTATACAGTCAAATTACAACATTCTATGTATACGTATATGTTAGATATAGGCTTTTTGCATTAGCTTTCTACATGATTCGTTTTTTTTATGAACTCACTGAGTGAGTCACCTCAATAAACAATACATGAGGACAACAGCACCCCTACCGGTGAGAATGATATACAATCTGTCAAAGCCACTGATTCATGATGGAGTACGAGAAATAACACCACTGTGGCTATTTACAGATGTCGGGTTCTCAATTAAAGTAATTTAACTGGAATGAAATCACCAACCATGTTCTTTGCGATGTCTGATGATTTTGCAGCAGATCTGACGGCAATTCGTGTGGACAGATCCGATAGAGCTGGGCATAATTTCTATGCAATGTCCACACCTCGTAGAATTGACAAGCCATTTGACACAAAATAATACAATGAGCTTTTTAGATGTTCACAGAGCTTTAGTGTAGCCAGTGTCTTTCACTAATTCCATTAAAGTTCAGGTCTTGGCACATTTAAACACTGTGAGTTGTGTCCTTTCTTCTCACATCATTAAAGGTCAGATCTTAGGCTTCCATATTGGAGGCGAGTGCTCCTTTTAGTTCTGGCTGAGCAGCCAGGGCACATCTTATCTTTCAACTAATGTATTCACACCCATCTCCTCTAGTGTTTAGAGTGTCCTCCTCCTCAACCTTCCTCTGTATAGAATTACTTGAAAATCATAGGGAACAAGTAAACAAACCAAAACACACACACTCAGTCATGCCACTTCTGTTTTGTTCAAACTAAATTACATTTTCATCAGAGGTAGATCATACCGTTCTTATGTTATAACGTCTGTGTTAGGTGTGTGTGTGTGTGTGTGTGTGTGTGTGTGTGTGTGTGCGTGCGTGCATGTGTGTGTGTGTGTGTGAGTGTGTGTTGGTCATGGTTAATTCATTCATGTCTGAGTGATTGGCTGACTAGTGCGATTTAGTTTCCAGGCAAAATAGTGCCCAAATATAACACTCTCTCTCTCATACACACACACACACACGCGCACGCACGCACGCATGTACACACACACACACACACACACACACACACACACACACACACACACACAAAAGAGCTCTTTAAAAAAACACTGCATCAGAGACAGAGAGATAGTCAGCAATACCATATGCCTAGAGCCAAGCAAGTCAGTGCTCTGATCCTAGGAGCTTCTGGGACCTTACCCAAAATCCAAAACTTCCAACAATTTGTATAAAACTCCTAGCCTTGCATCTATCATGGTTTGTATTCAGTGGCAGAGAGATACTGCAAAATGCACGCACGCACGCAATACACACACACACACACACACACACACACACACACACACACACACACACACACACATACACACACGCAAACAAAGAGAATGGTTACTTGAAACATTTGCGAGGATGGGACACTTGATATATTGGCGGGGACCACACATTGACAGCAAAGCTTGTTTCAAACATTTTAATCTAAAAAGTTTATTAAGGATATATATATATATATATATATATATATATATATATATATATATATATATATATATATATACAGCATACAGCAAGAGGAGCATAGTAAGAACATTTAAATGACAATGAATAAAAGCAAATATAAGAAGTAAATAGATAAAACATTTAATAAGACAATAGTTAATGGATAAAAGACATTGATAGAAGTGTTTGTGTTTAATCATAACTGCTGCAAAACATGAAGGTTTTTAGCTTTTTTTTTGTTTGAAGAGAGAGAGAATCAAGTTTTGCACTGACTTTCGATCTTTTGTCAGGTGCACAGAATACAATTATTTCAGTTTTGTCCTTTCTTTTGTCCTCCTTGTTTAATTGGGGGAAGTTTTGTGTCATCCAGGCATTTATTTGTTCAATGCAATTACAGAGATTGTTGATGGGACTATAGTCATTCGGTGAGAGGGCTATGTAGATTTGAGTGTCATCCACATAGTTGTGGTAGGCAATTTAGTTATTTTTTATATACTAAACAGAGAGACAAGGTCGCTTTGGATAAAGGCATCTGCTAAATCTAAATGTAAATCTAAATCTAAATGTAAATGTAGCTGACTGGTTATAATATTTTGTATGAAAATCAAACTAAGAAACAAAAACGAAAAGCATCCCCTACCTCGCTCTCCACTTAATAAATAGATGTGTGAAAAGTTATATTTGTCTCTCAAGAAATATCTCTCTCTTCAGAATGCATGCCCGAAAGAACTGCAACTACATGCACAGTTAGTCAGTAAACTAGCAAACCGAGATAAATAAAAAAAACACACACACACAAACTAGCTAGCCTTTGATTTGATTGGATGGTCAGGACATTAGAGTGCAATATTTGGTGTTAGCCCTGTCATCAGAAACCCCTAATTTTACACTGAAACAAAGTGAAAAAAAGGGCTTACAGAGCAGTGAGGAGGTCCATCAAATGATTTCCTCTGTTCCCATTCAACCAGCAGTACCATTTTCAACCATTTGGAACCACTGTTGAGGCCATAGTGAAACTATACTTTACTATACTATACTTTTTCTGTGCGAGTTGTTTGAATGCATTTTGTGCAGCGGATGTACAGTTCTGGTACAGAAGAGTTATTTTTTACCTCTAATTTGATAAAAAATCAAGGGAGAACCATCCTCCTCTTCCTCAATGGACCAGCCTCCACTGACACACAACCACACACACGCACACGCACACACACACACACACACACACACACACACACACACACACACACACACACACACACACACACACACACACACTCAAAGGGTAAATTGGGAAACTCCAACCAGCATCTGTCCGGTTCTAAATCTGCTCCATCTGATCCTGTTCCCTGATGCTTCTGTATAACCCTCTGTCTCCTGTCTAACACTAACACAGAGATCCTGTCAAAAACATGAAGACACAACCAGCCATTTAAGTTTGACACGTACACAGAGTTTTAGAAAAATGTACCCGGGACATCAATCTGGTCCAAATATAAACTGAGCAGCTGTTTTCTCCTTCTTTTCTTTTTCCCTTCACACTCTGTCTGTTTGATGGTGTGTTGTGTTCTATATCCTCACAGCGGATTGGCTGGGTGGATCCTGAGGGACAGAAGAACATCCCTGGGGTAAACCCTCCCTCACAAGACCACAACAAACCACATCCACCTGGTCTGTCTACAGTATGCTTAATCTCATCCCCCAGGCTATTGTGCACAGCACATTTAAGCCTGGAATAAGAATAACAACAACACAAACCTGGCCTTTATGGAGTGAACCTACTGAGTAAAGTATTTGTCATTATTTGAGAAGAAATGTGTGGTGTGCAGCCACTGGGGGGGGAGTGCTGTGGGAGATGATTAATGCAATGTAAAGTTTTTTTTCCTGATCTTGTATTGAGTAGGAGAAGGCCAAGTTTGACGCATTGGTCCACCAGACCTAATAAGCACATTGGGCGGAGGTTTCCCGGAGCGAGATGACTGTATGCTAGACCTCACAATTGGGTCTTATTATCATTATCGGCCCTCTTGTTTATGACCCTGTTTGTCCTGTGGCCATTAGAGAATGCCCGATGGCCATTAGTTTATTAGCTCGTTTGCCCTATGGCTATGCCTTACTCTGTGGGAATGTGTGTGTGTGCACACGTGCCTGCGTGCCTGCTTGTGTGCATGTGTACATACATGTGTGTGTGTGTGTGTGTGTGTTCAGGAGTTAGGGTTATCTAATAACAGTCATACAGGGTGAGTACTGAGCTTGTGGCCAGATGGTGTCCTCGCCAAAAGCCTCATGTGACACACACAAACACACACACACATACACACAAATACACACACACACACACACACACACACACACACACACATACACATACACAGACCCACCTAAGGCCTCATGGCTCACAAAAACCTCCCAGTCTATCCCACAATTCGTGTTCATCCCTGCTCTAGCCGGAAACTGTTGGGGCAAAAATACCCACAGCTCATTTACAAAGAGACCTAATTCTCACACACCACTCTCTCTAGAGAGATGGAGAGAGTGAGAGAAGCTAATGGGCTGAAATTTAGCATTGTAAGCATAAATGTTAACATCCTTATGAGCCTACAAGCTCTGAAAACACCTCCCTTTGTCTCTGACACAGAAATAGTGTGGGGGTGCAGGGGGTTGGGGGTTGAGAGAGAGGAGGAGATAAGAACAGGAATGGAGGAAAATCA
>NC_137682.1:25737925-25747925 GCF_963989245.1 Nansenia antarctica | reverse complement strand
CATTCAGAAATGACACACACACACACACACACTCACATAAATGTAATAAGCCTATGTCAACTTAAATAAAACACGCACACAGAGAACATACAGCAGCGAGACATCAGATACTTTACTCACTCTACTCTAACCTTCACAGCCCACATGTGTGACACAAAGAGACGCACACACACACGCACACACACACACACACACACACACACACACACACACACACAAACACACACACACACACACACACACACACACACACACACACACACACCTTGCTACCATGCCAACCACTGCCATCCCAGAATAAAAGGCACGCCATGCCTGTGAGCAATGCTGACTCATTGCAGAAAGTCAGATCTCTTAGCCAATCAGAGAGCCGAATCCTGACCCGAGCCCACTCTAGGCCGGCCCCTCACCGCGCCCACAGTCAATGAGCACTTACCCTCCAGGGGACTCCTCCCTCCCACTGACTCCTGGGTAATGCCTGGAGTCATAGGAATTTCCTGCTTTTCACTGCCAAGTCCTCCCCCTCCTTCTCCCTCTCACCCTCCCTCACTCTGTTTCTCCAAATCACTGGGTTTCTAGAACATTCAACTATGTTCACTTACCTACACACCCACCCTTTCCAAATCTGCTAAAACTAGATAATGATAACTGCATTTTTTTGGTTTAATTAGAAAAATCTGATATCGAGTTCTCTGTTGTCTAAGTCAGTATTGTTCTATACTCTGGTTACAGTACACTTTAAATTATGATCTAGTCTTTGCCCAGTCTCCTTCTGGAAAAAGGATTAAGACAGAAATTTTGGGGGGGAACTTTATAGATTAGTTTTGCTGTCTGGAGAGAGTAGGTTGATCCACTCCCCCTGAAGCTCTGATTGGTTCAGCTTCTTCCTACTTCTACCTCCGGGCTGCCAAGGGCAGGTGGGAGATTTTCGGTTGAACACATCAGGGGTCTCTCCCAATCTCTGTCTCTCTATCACACACATGCACACACTCAAGCACCCACACACCTCTCTCTCTTCTTCAACTCTCAGTTTTTTACTGTTCCATCCTTTCTCCCGATTCCTACAATTACTTAATTGTGTGTGTGTGTGTGTGTGTGTGTTTGTGTGTGTGTGTGTGTGTGTGTTTGTGTGTTTGTGGCCCGCTAGGGCCCTTTCTGTAGGCTAAGCTTCCTGAGGGAAATCAGAGTAGCAGCTCAGTCCACTGAGCCTGATCCAACAAGCACACACACACACACACACACACACACACACACACACACACACACACACACGGAAACACTCTTCCCTCTTGGCTCCACTTCATCTCTCTGATTCGTTTTCCATCCTTCTATCTGAAATGCTCTGCTACCTTTCCACATCCATGTCTCTACCTCCTCACCCCTTCCCTCTATCATTCTCTATTTATTTGTTTCTCCACTCACAACTTCTTCCATCCTCGTCTAACCACCTCTCTCTCTGTCATCTTCCGCATCCACCCTGCACTCAATCCATCTTTCACCCCTCTGCATTCCATATCTTCAACATAACCTCCCACCCCCACACAGCTTCTCTCTTTTTCCTTCATCTGTCCATCACTTGTCCTCCCACCACCCTGTACCTGCAGCTCCCCAACAACCACACAAGGAAACACGAGCGTGTGAGTTTAATACAAGTTCCCATTAGAACGGAATATGTGACGTGGTCTGGTGAACTTTCGAACAACATGCTCACTCGAAGGGGTCAAAAAGTGAAAGTGAAACTTTTTGTGTCAACAATATCTAGTTTTTCGTTTTTTTTTCATAACACCAACTTGAAGTACCCACTCGATATAATAAACAACAGTTTAACGATCACTAAATACTTATAATTTGTGGATTGGATTCACTATTCTCGTTTGCCGGAGGCTACCGGTAAGGAAGACTTGACTTGTAAACATACCTTCGTTTTAGGTCGTGTTCAAAAGCAAGAACTGTGTGTTCATCTAGTTATGAGTAGTCATGTGTTTTTAGCATGTCGATGTTCTCTCAGCATGTTGTGATGTTATTAAAATACAGTTTAGACCTTCGTAGCGATGTGTTTTGTTAGCCGCTAGCTGTTAGCAGTGTTCGTAGCTGTGGCTGTGTTTGACAAATATTCAGTGTTTGAGGTGTACTACTAACATTCAAATACGCCTGTCGTGTTAAATCTTTCTCTGATTTCAATGTATGACACATCATTTGAAAGCTTACAATCTGTAGTTTATATACTATATATATATATATAGTTGCACATGTAAAAAGCAGAAAAAATACTTCGCCTTCTGGTTGCACATTTCACCAGAGTGTGTGTCGCATATTAAAACCTGTCTTTTATTCTTATTCAATTAATGAAAACATATAAGCCTGGTTCTCTAAAGGAGATGATGGAGACATTATGAGATAGGCACTTGTGAGTTCCCTATTCACTAAAAACCTGTGGAATCACGCCTGGAGAAGGCCGGGAGTGCTTTGCATAACTGAGGCTGCCCAGTCTAGACTATAACGGCTATTGCAATGCGTGCCCATTTAATTACATTTCTTCCAACCACCTCTTCACAAGTCGTAAAATATAAGCAATCTGGTGAGATGTATAACATTCATATTATCTGACAAACACTTCATAACACCTTCACAATGTTGTGTCAGCCTTTTACAAAGTATTTATGTAACATCTGTCCTATATGATATAGATGGTCAAAATAAAGACAAACAAATCTGTCAGAATTTCCATATTCAGCATACAACCAATAATTGGTATTTCTCTGCTCTACCACAATTGTGTAATTCTAACACCGAGCCATCATCAACATCCTGGGACAATGTTGTGGCAACATAACAATGTATGCGACTATTAGTCAAAATGGTGTCCTTCACCATCATGCAATCGTAGGCTGATACAACACTGCAACATCATTTCCGGAGAGCCTCCACAGCAGACTCATTCCTAATGACCTGGGGCAGGAGCAGCTCAGGCTGGTCTGGTTCACAGGTCACCCACTTTCGCACTCAATGTCCCCCAATACTCTTCTTACTTTCCACGCTGCCTAGCTCAAGACAACATTGCATGTGGTGTGGATGAAGTCTTATGGCAAGATCCGCTTTGTTTTTTCTAGCACTGTCACATGTCAGAGGCTGAACCCAAAAACAAACATGGGACAGGCAGTTGAGGTTTAAGCTAGTAGCTTTAATAAGAGATACAGGTGGGGCAGGCAGGTGAGTAGTTAGGCAGGCAGAGTTCAGTAGGCAGGCGGCTAGTCAGACAGGCTAGGGGTAGGCAGGCAGACAGGTAGACGGGTAGTCAGACAGGCTAGGGGTAGGCAGGCAGACAGGTAGTTAGACAGACTAGTAGCAGGCAGACAGACAGACAGACGGGTAGTTAGACAGGCTAGGGGCAGGCAGACAGGTAGACGGGTAGTCAGACAGGCTAGGGGTAGGCAGGCAGACGGGTAGTCAGACAGACTAGGGGTAGGCAGGCAGACAGGCAGACGGGTAGTCAGACAGGCTAGGGGTAGGCAGGCAGGCAGACAGACGGGTAGTCAGACAGGCTAGGGGTAGGCAGGCAGACAGGCAGACGGGAAGTCAGACAGGCTAGGGGTAGGCAGACATGCAGACAGACGGGTAGTCAGACAGGCTAGGGGTAGGCAGACAGACGGGTAGTCAGACAGGCTAGGGGCAGGCAGACAGGCAGACGGGTAGTTAGACAGACTAGGGGTAGGCAGGCAGGCAGACAGGCAGTTAGTCAGACAGGCAGGCAGGCAGACGGGTAGTCAGACAGGCTAGGGGTAGGTAGGCAGGCAGGCAGACAGACGGGTAGTTAGACAGGCTAGGGGTAGACAGGTAGTTAGACAGGCTAGGGGTAGGCAGGCAGACGGGTAGTCAGACAGGCTAGGGGTAGGCAGGCAGGCAGGCAGACAGGTAGTTAGACAGGCTAGGGGTAGGCAGGCAGGCAGGCAGACAGGCAGACAGGCTAGGGGTAGGCAGGCAGACAGACGGGTAGTCAGACAGGCTAGGGGTAGGCAGGCAGACAGGCAGTTAGTTAGACAGGCAGGCAGGCAGACGGGTAGGGTAGTTAGACAGGCTAGGGGTAGGCAGGCAGGCAGACAGGCAGTTAGTCAGACAGGCAGGCAGGCAGACGGGTAGTTAGACAGGCTAGGGGTAGGCAGGCAGGCAGACAGGCAGGCAGGCAGACGGGTAGTTAGACAGGCTAGGGGTAGGCAGGCAGACGGGTAGTTAGACAGGCTAGGGGTAGGCAGGCAGACAGGCAGGCAGGCAGACGGGTAGTCAGACAGGCTAGGGGTAGGCAGGCAGACAGGCAGACGGGTAGTCAGACAGGCTAGGGGTAGACAGACAGACAGGCAGACAGGTAGTTAGACAGGCTAGGGGTAGACAGACAGACAGGCAGACGGGTAGTCAGACAGGCTAGGGGTAGACAGGCAGACGGGTAGTCAGACAGACTAGGGGTAGGCAGGCAGGCAGTTAGTCAGACAGGCTCGAGTCGGAGTCTTCAGAGGAACAGGAAGAACGAGGGTTAGATACAGGGTAATAGGTAACAGGCTAGGCAGCTAACAGGCTAGGCAGCTAACAGGCAAGGTAACAAAGCTGGTTACAGAGCTGGACGTGGTACAAAGACGAACCATCTATTCTATGGCATACGTTCCGGCGTTGATTGGCAGCCGGTGCAGGGCTTTAGTAGAGCTGAGCTGATTGTTGGATTGCGGGCAGGTGTGCAAATCCATGCAGGTAGAGGACACAGAGGTGGGGTTGTGACAAGCACAAATGTTTTGGTTTTCTTTACATTTTTACATTTACATTTTTGGCATTTAGCAGACGCCTTATTCCAAAGTGACTTACAATCAATACATTTGAATACTAAGCATGTGAATCAGCAATCCACCATTCGTTGCAGGAAGAGTAATCTAGCTCGGGCCCGGGGCCACTGATAGAAGGAAAAACCTTCTCCCTATTATCGCCTTCTACTAAAACCTTTATTTATTTATTTATTTATTTTTTACTGGAGAAACTGAGAAACAGTACAAGGGGGGCAATAGAAGTTCTTAGGGACACAGTAGAGGGGAAAGCGGGTGTCTTTAGGAGACGTAGTGGTGAGGGTCAGAAGATGTCTCAGGAGGAGCAGTTAAGATGTAACCTGAAGAGATGGGTCTTCAGTCTACGCCGGAAGATGGGTAGTGACTCTGCCGTTCTGACAGCCGTGGGGAGCTCATTCCACCACCGGGGAGCCAGTGTTGAGAAGAGACGTGATCGGGCAGCCCGACTGCTGTGTAGAGGAGGTGGGGCCAGTCGGCCAGCCGAGGTGGAGGAGCGGAGTGAGCGGGCAGGGGTTTGGGGGGTTACCATTTCCTTCAGGTAGGCAGGGGCTGTCCCTTTAGCTGCCTGGTATGCAAGCACCAGGGTCTTGAATCTGATGCGAGCTGCTATCAGGAGCCAGTGCAGGGTGCGAAGGAGAGGGGTGACATGCGAGTATTTGGGGAGGTTGAATACCAGCCGGGCAGCAGCATTCTGGATGAGCTGCAGAGGTCTAATGGCTGAAGCGGGGAGCCCAGCCAGGAGTACATTGCAGTAATCCAGGCGGGAGATGACCAGTGCCTGGGTTAAGAGTTGCGCTGCCTCTCTGGTAAGGAATGGTCGTATCCTTCTGATGTTGTAGAGGAAGAATCTGCAGGAGCGAGCAGTTGCTGCAATGTTCTCCGCACAGGAAAGTCGGTTATCCAGGATCACTCCAAGGTTCTTGGCTGTCAGGGAGGGGGTTACAGTAGAGTTCTCCACTGTGATGGAGAAGTCTTGGAGAGGGCAGGCTTTCCCGGGAATGAAGAGGAGCTCGGTCTTGTTAAGATTGAGCTTGAGATGGTGGTCAGCCATCCAAGTTGAAATGTCAGCGAGACATGCTGAGATACGGGTTGCCACGTGTACATCAGACGGGGGGAAGGACAGGAAGAGTTGAGTGTCGTCTGCGTAGCTGTGGTAGGAGAGCCCATGTGAAGAGATTACCGAGCCAAGAGACTAAGTGTAGAGGGAGAAGAGTAGGGGCCCTAGGACAGAACCCTGGGGTACTCCAGTGGAGAGGGTTCGTGGAGAAGATAGCGATTCTCTCCAGGTCACCTGGTAGGAGCGGCCCGCCAGGTAGGAAGAAAACCAGGAGTGTGCGGTGCCAGAGATGCCCAGGTCTGAGAGGATGGAGAGAAGGTTTTCTTCTACTGCACTTGTTGTTGTGTGAGGAGTGTTAGAACATGTTTATTGATAGTGTTGGAACATTAAATGTTCTGATAGTGTGTTATTTAGTGTGTTAATAAAGTCCATTCATTCATTAATTCATTCATTCATTCATTCATTTCGGAATATACCTCCATACTTTACACATTTGGTTACCTGTGTGTATGTATGTTTCCTACATGTATGACAAAACATTATTGCAAACTGCTATGCCCTGTACACAGAAAAAGCAAAAGCTACAGGTGTCTTTTATGTATACTATCAGTGCCTAGTTGGTGCTTCATGTGCTTATTAAAAAGATGGTTTGTGTGTACCGTATCGACAGAAAAAATAAAAGTTAACTAATTTGAAGTGTTTTGCAATAACTGTTTTGCTGGTTTGGTGTAAGGTTTTGGGATTAGTGTGTTTTTTCTGTAATAGACGTATTTTCTGTTTAGATCACTGAATCACTGACATCACGGAACATCATAGATAGATAGACTTTATTTGTCATTGCTACAGTACAGGTACCAAACAACGAAATTTAGAAGGGGAGGCTCCCCTGGTGTTTAGGAAAGGAAAAAGAAACACATTTTAGAAAAAGCATAGATGCATAAAATCACAAGAAGGTAAGGAGCTGGTTTACATCAATAAAGGCTATGTACACAATCCACTGTACTATACTGCACAGATAGTCAACTAGGGTTGTCATATTGCACAAGAAAGTATTTTTTCACATTATTTTAAAGTGTCACAGTTTGCAGGCTTGAAAATGTACATGTTTGTGCCTCAGCACTAGCTGCCATACAATCCGTCCGGACTGTCCTGGGCCCAGAACTTAGGCCTTTTCTGTGTTCAGGGCCTTGACGGCCCTGTGGTAGAAGCTGTCCTTCAGTCTGTTTGTCTTAGCGGCCGGGGTCCTGTACCTCCTGTTCGAGGGCAGCTTGACAAAGTGTTCGTGCCCAGGGTGGGTCGGGTCCTTGGAGATCTTGGAGGCCCTCCTGAGACAGCGTGTTTTGTACAGCTCCTCCAGAGAGGGGAGGGGGGCGCCAGTGATCTTCTGTGCTGTTCTCACGACTCTCTGTAGCTCGTTTCTCTCCGCTGTTGTGCAGCTGTGGAACCAGTTGGAGATGCCGAAGGTGAGGATGCTCTCCACTGCGCCGTGGTAGAAGGCCACCAGTATCTCCTTCTTGTTGTGTTGTTTCTTGAGGCATCTCAGGGTGTATAGCCGCTGTTGTGCCCTCTTGATGGTGCCTTTAGTGTTGTCCTTCCAGGCCAGGTCATCCCGCATGTTGTGTCCCAGGAATCGGAGGGTTGAGACTATCTCCACGCTCTCTCCGTCGATGAGCAGGGGCAGGATCTCGGACTTTTTCCTCCTGAAGTCTACGATGAATTCCTGGGTCTTTGACTTGTTTAGCAGCAGGTTGTTAACCTTGCACAGCTTGCTCAATTGCTCTACCTCATCCCTGTACGCCGCCTCGTCCCCCCCCGAGATACATCCCACCACGGTGGTGTCGTCTGCAAACTTTACGATGTAGTTGCTGGGGTGGATGGGGGTGAAGTCGTGGGTGTAGAGGTTGTAGAGGATGGGGCTTAGCACGCAGCCCTGGGGTGACCCAGTGCTGAGGCTGAGGGCTGTGGAGGTGTGGGGGCCCACCCGCACCCTCTGGGGGCGGTCGGTCAGGAAGTCCTTGATCCACGCACATATAGAGTGTGATAGACCCAGGTCTAGTAGTTTGGTCACTAGCCTGTCTGGAAGGATGGTGTTAAAGGCGGAGCTGAAGTCCACGAAGAGCAGTCTCGCGTAGCTGTTTCCCCTCTCCAGGTGGGATAGAGTGGCGTGGAGAGTCGTCGCTATGGCGTCCTCTGTGGACCTGTGGGCTCTGTAGGCGAACTGGTATGGATCCAGGTTGGGCGGGAGGCGTGTGAGTATGTGGGCCCGGACTAGTTTCTCGAAGCACTTCATGATGATTGGTGTGAGTGCCACCGGGCGGTAGTCGTTTAGGCAGCTCACCGTGCTTTTCTTCGGGACTGGGATGATAGTTGAGGTTTTCAGGCAGGGTGGGACGGTGGCCTGGGACAGGGACTGGTTAAAGATGTTGGTGAAGACCCCGGCCAGCTGGTCGGCGCAGTCTCTCAGCACCCGTCCCAGGACGCCATCCGGCCCCGAGGCTTTCCTGGGGTCCACCGCCTTCAGTACGCATCTCACCTCGTGCTCTGTGAGGGTGAGGCTGCTGAGAGCTGGAGAGAGTGGTGTCTGTGTTGTGGTTACCTCCGTTCGCCCCTCGTCGAACCGGGCGTAGAAGGTGTTCAGCTTTCCCGCCAGCAGGGGGTCGTCCTCTGCGGCTGTGAGCCTGTTGGCTCTGAAGTTTGTCATCTGCTGAACCCCCTGCCACATCCGCCTGGAGTCGTTGCTCAGGAGGCATTCCTCAATCTTCTCTCTGTGCTCTGCCTTGGCCGCTTTGATGCCGCGCTTTAGGTTGGCCCTGGTGGAGCTGTACAGCGGTGTGCGCTTCCCTGGGAAGAAGGCGTTGTCCCTCTCATTTATCAGTTTTTGGACCTTCCCAGTCATCCATGGCTTTGTGTTGGGGTAGACCCGGACCCGTTTGTCCACGGTGACTGAGTTGGTGCAGTTCACTATGTGGTTCAGAACCGACGACGTGTACTGTCAGCACTGACATCAGCGAGACTCTCACATGAACTTTATCTATTATGATTAGTATAAAGAGAAAGGGGGGGTGTTGGTTGGGTGGTGTGGGAGGGTGGGGGGGTATTACTGTACTGTACTTTATGACTTGTCAACCTGACTCATAGAGAGAGATATATGTTTTCTTAGACCTCTCTGCCAAGCATTAATCACTTTCTCAGCAGGGGAAAGTTTCACAGCTTTGTACAACAATGTAGGTGTGTGTGTGTTTGTGTGTGTGTGTGTGTGTGTGTGTGTGTGTGTGAGTGTATGTGTGTGTGTGTGTGTGTGTGTGTGTATGGTTACAATGACATCAAAGATGGGAGGCTGAAGAGGGAGATAAAGACAGATAAAGAGGAGGAAGAGGACAAGAGGGTTCATGTTTATCTGTTCATGAGTATCTCCTGGGGGTGAAATTAACAAATGAGAGAAAGAGAGAGACAGAGACAGAGACAGACAGAAAGAGGGAGCATAGGAAGGGGCACTAGACCAGTATCTGACCAGTATTCCATCCCTCAGGAGGACACATAGACGCTACGTCCCCCCGCAAACCCTTCCAGTCTAATCTATCGACCACGCTCAGCTGATTACAATCTCATTGTCGCGGGAGGACTGTGGAACTGCCAGTCAGCAGTCCAGAAAGCTGAGGCTATTTCAGCTGATGCCAGTTTCATGTCCCTTCATTTTCCTGCCTCTCACAGAGACATGGATCATACCGGAAAACACAGCTATTCCGGCAGCCCTCTCTGATGCCTACTCGTTTTCTCAATCGCCCATCTGGTCAAGGGGGAGGCACAGGATTCCTCATCCCGCTTAACACTAGAAGAGCCGTGAGGGGTCACAGTGACCCCTGTGAGTAAAAAGAAAATGTTATCTTTGCACTCGATCAAATTTCAGGACCCTCCTTCCATGACTTTTCCTAGATATGTGCGTTCTACCACCCAGTATCCTTACATTTTCAAAATCACTTCAGGATAAGATAGTATAAAGCTGTTTTGCAGTTTTTCTGTGTAGGAGGCAGGCTAAAAAAAGAAGCACCCTCTAGTGATCTCTGTGTGTAAATAGCAGATTTACATTCTAAAAAGGGGGTTTATTTGACCCCCAAGGCGG
>NC_137682.1:25687925-25732925 GCF_963989245.1 Nansenia antarctica | reverse complement strand
ATGTGCTAATATCTGTTAAATCTATAAAATGAACTATTAAGCCCAATTTATACATCTGCGTCGAATTTACGCGCGGCTACACCGTAGCCTACGCAAGGGCTCTCCCTGTTTATAGTTCTGCGTTGGTTTGTCCGCGTCGCGTTGGTCGGTGTACTCATAGCGGCATAATAGCGATCAAAAAACTTATTTTTGTTATGCTTGTTGTAAAGAAAATGTCTATAATGCATTGAAATGACATTAAACTATGATAATAAGATGGTTATCATAATTTTTCAAATCTTTATTAATAAGTCATTACAGAAAAAGTAAATGACATTTCTGTCATGACTTCCGCATTTACGAGAGAGTCGGAATGTGACGCTACCAAGCGGACCAAACACAGTTCTTATAGATAACTTTACATTAAATATGTCTATCATAAATATCATTGAACAGTCATGGGGCTCCCTGTAACGAATCATTTATTTCTAAATAAACAGGATTGTACATCTCGTAAATGTGAATCGCGCTCCTTATCGGAAGGCTGTGCCTGACCGCTTCCGTTGGAACGGTGTACTCATAGCGGCATAATAGCGAATTTTTTTTATGCTTGTTGTAAATAAAAGTTCTATGATGCATTGAAATGACATTAAACTAAGATAATACGGTGGTTATCATAATTTTTCAAATCTTTATTAATAAGTAATTACAGAAAAAATAAATGACATTTCTGTCATGGCTTCCGGATTTTGGCCTACGAGAGAGTCGGAATCATGTCGGAATCATGTGGTACCAAGCAGACCAATCACAGTGCTTACGGTTGCGTAGGCACTGCCGCGTAGTTACATTTTTGGAGAGGTGCGCGTCAACCTACGGCGTAGGCTGTGGGCCTACGCAAGCTACGGCGTAGGCTACGCCGTCGATTTTACGCAGAAGTATAAATTGGGCTTTAATCTATTATCTATTACATTTGTGAAGAGGGCCGGCCCAATCATAAACAGACTAAGCGGTCGCTTAGGGCCACAACCACTAGAGGTGTTTTTTGTTGTTGTTGTTTTTAAAGTGGAGGACTGATGTTAGATGGTCCATTGAGTCCATCTTAATGCAAGGATAATAGTTAATGTACATTTACATTTACATTTTTGGCATTTAGCAGACGCCTTATTCCAAAGCGACTTACAATCAATACATTTGAATACTAAGCATGTGAATCAGCAATCCACCATTCGTTGCAGGAAGAGTAATCTAGCTCGGGCCTGGGGCCACTGATAGAAGAAAAAACCTTCTCCCTATCGCCTTCTACTAAAACATTTTTATTTATTTTTTTCTGGAGAAACTGAGAAACAGTACAAGGGGGGCAATAGAAGTTCTTAGGGACACAGTAGAGGGGAAAGCGGGTGTCTTTAGGAGACGTAGTGGTGAGGGTCAGAAGACCCTCAGGAGGAGCAGTTAAGATGTAACCTGAAGAGATGGTTCTTCAGTCTACGACGGAAGATGGGTAGTGACTCAGCCGTTCTGACGGCCGTGGGGAGCTCATTCCACCAGCGGGGAGCCAGTGTTGTGAAGAGACGTGATCGGGCAGCCCGACTGCTGTGTAGAGGAGGTGGGGCCAGTCGGCCAGCCGAGGTGGAGGAGCGGAGTGAGCGGGCAGGGGTTTGGGGGGTTACCATTTCCTTCAGGTAGGCAGGGGCTGTCCCTTTAGCTGCCTGGTATGCAAGCACCAGGGTCTTGAATCTGATGCGAGCTGCTATCGGGAGCCAGTGCAGGGTGCAAAGGAGAGGGGTGACATGCGAGTATTTGGGGAGGTTGAATACCAGCCGGGCAGCAGCATTCTGGATGAGCTGCAGAGGTCTAATGGCTGAAGCGGGGAGCCCAGCCAGGAGTACATTGCAGTAATCCAGGCGGGAGATGACCAGTGCCTGGGTCAAGAGTTGCGCTGCCTCTCTGGTAAGGAATGGTCGTATCCTTCTGATGTTGTAGAGGAAGAATCTGCAGGAGCGAGCCGTTGCTACAATGTTCTCCGCACAGGATAGTCGGTTATCCAGGATCACTCCAAGGTTCTTGGCTGTCAGGGAGGGGGTTACAGTAGAGTTCTCCACTGTGATGTAATTGTATAGGGTCTCTGATTTGCATAGGAATCAATGATCAGGTTGTCATTATAAATTGAGCAAATGGAGAGGAACAAAACTGCTCAGGAATGTGACCCTGAGGCCTGGGGAGACAAAAATGTACAAAGTTGAATGGTGGAGAGAAAAAAGCACAGTCGATGGGACAACATCATCTCAGTCACTCTACAAAATTGGTCTGTAACCAAGTGGCCCAAAACAAATCGTTGATGCTCCCAGTTTCTGCACCATCTCTCGTGTGAAGAATATGGTATCTGTATCAATTTATGGGTATATTTGTCATTGGCAGGGACTGAGGAGTTTGTCACGATCAAGAGAAAATTATACAATTTGAGAGTTGGTAGTGACATCCTAATCTACACAGTGTGTAATTGACTCCTATGCAAATCAGAGGCCCTATAAAAACAAAGATATTGACTTCCAAAATTAGGGTTAGGGGGCACATTAAAAATCTCGCTTAGGGCCACAAAAGCCTAAGGCCGGCCCTGTTTGTGAACACAATTTGAGGGAAATAGGCCTTTTGTGTACATAGTAAAAGTCTTAGGTTTTTGATTTCAACTCCTGCGTTTATATTTTTGTTCAGTGTATATATGGTAATTATATTATGACGTTCCTCTTCCAATTAATGAGACAAGTGAAAATATATTTCAATAAGTGAAATGCATAGTTAAATGTTATCATTATGTACAGCATAACGATACTGCTGGCTGCACTGTAGCTTCTTTTCTAAATAGGACAGACATCAGTCTTCACATAATCTTGTTTTAGCCACACCTTCTAAATTCTAAACAATAATTGGTTGTTTTATGAGCCAGTTACATTTGATATTTGGTTCAAGCTTGTTCCCTTTTGAAAAAGAGTATTGTAATTCATTCAAATTTTACTAGGCATACATGGCTATTTTTCTAAAGAAGAATTACATTTATAATTCAATTCAATTAAACAATAAAGGTTTTCATCTTCATCATCATTTTATCAGTCTATTTTTTTATTTGTTTTCCAAGTTATATCCTTATATATGTGTTCAAATGTTATTAGGCAGACATTCTACACTGTGTTTTATTTTTATTTAACGTTTATTTAACCAGGAGGTCCCTTGAGATTAAAATCTCTTTTTCGAGGGAGACCTGGCCAAGAAAGCACACCAGTACGAGTTACAACATTGGCGAATAAAACAAAACATAATCAATGTTTTAAACAAAAGAGATAAGAGCAGAAAAAAAAACATTTTAAGAGTAGCAATTGCAGATTGCTGTCACTCAATTTCCAAACAGAGCTTTGAACTCTCTCAGGGAGACAAGGTTATTAAAATGTAGTGTGTTCTGGAAGTTATTCCATGACCAGGGCGCAAAATAAGAAAAAGTTGCTTTGCCATGTTCCAAGCAGGGCCTGGGTACCTGGTAAAGCAACCATCTAGTGGAACGAAAATCATAACAGCTGTTGGTGAGTGACATGAGATTGCATACATATGAGGGGAGTTTGCCCATGGCTTTGTAAATAATAGTGTACCAGTGATGCCGTCTCCTTAGGCTTAATGACGGCCAGGAGACCAGGTCATAAATTACACAGTGATGCGTACGGGATAATGACTTGGATACGAAACATAAAAAGCTATGATAAACAGAATCTAGGCAGCAGAGTGTTGAGGAGGCAGCATGCATGTGTATATAATGGCCCCATAGTCTAGAACACATAAGAATGTAGCCTGAAAAAGAGTTTTCCTAGCTGGTAAGTTGAGGCAGGCTTTATTTCGATAGTAAAAACCCAACCTGACCCTTAGTTTCTTTAAAAAGGTTCATGATGTGCACCTTAAAAGAGAGCCTGTCATCCACTCAAATACCCAGGTACTTATAGGATGACACTCTTTCAATTGAGACTCCTCCTAAGGTGTGAATGTTAACAGAATCTAACATCTGGGAGCGAGTTCTAGAAAATATCATAAATGTGGTTTTATTAGCATTGAGAACCAACTTTAGATTGTATAGTGAAGCCAGCAGCTGATTAAAGGCAGTCTGGAGCTCATCTCCAGCCTCACTCTGGGAAGAGGCAACTGAATTAAACTGTTGTGTCATCTGCATAAAGATGCACTTGAGCTGTAGGCATGTCCTTCCCAATGTTATTTATAAAGACAGTGAACAAGACAGGGGCTAGAATTGAGCCTTGAGGTACTCCCTTAGAGATCTCCCTGAAGCTTGACTTGTGACCATCTGCATATACACACTGGGTTCTATCTGCAAGGTAGTTCCTAAACCATTGTTTAGCCATGTCACCCATGCCAACATCACAGAGTCTGCCCAGAAGTAGTTCATGGTCAACAGAGTCAAATGTCTTGGACAGATCAACAAATAGGGCAGAACAGTCCTGTTTTTTCGGTCCAGGACATGAATAATATTGTTTGTTACCAACATGGCTGCTGTTATGGCACTATGTCCTGGTCTAAAGCCAGACTGATTTTCGCTTAACATATTATTGTTGGCTAAAAATGGTTTCAGTTGCTAGTTGTCTAAGGCCGAAGGGTCCCCACACTTCAGTAGGGGGGTAACAGAGGCTGCTTTCCATATTTTGGGGTTCAATTTCTTTAGTCCGTATGCTCTGATTAAAAATACGAGTGACAGGTTTAGCAATACAATCAGCTGCAAGCTTTAAAAGATAAGGATCCAGGTTGTCGGGTCCAGGTGACTTTTTTGGATCAATAGCTTTCAGAGCTTTACAGATCTCCACACTAAAGAGAGGTCTAAAAACAAAAGGGTCCCTGGTTGTGTTTGGACAGGATAGAGGCATCACAGAACTGGAGTTAGAGCTCTGAGACCCTGCTGCAGTTATTATTAAAAACATTTTTATGAGACATTATCATCTTTGTTCTTAATTTCAGTTGAGTTAACTGAAATGCATTCAGGGAGGTCTGAAGTGGAATTGGAGCATGACAATGATTTCATCTGTTTCCAGAATTTAGTGGGATTGTTGAGGTTTTCGGGAAATAGATTTTAAATAATAATCTGATTTGAATATCCTAGTTTGGATGTGCATTTATTTGCATCCATTCCCTGATCAGGATTGTCCTTCCCAGAGATCCTGATTTTTTTTAGAGGGGCATGCTTATTGTAGATTGACATGAAATAATTATGAAATTGTTCCCATGCACTCAATATCAGGGATTAAGCTGACTCTGCCAATGTCGTTATCGTACAGATCATGCAGAAAAGCGTCTTTTAAAACATAACAAGGTATGAACAGTCTGTAACATCCAACAACAGTAAAATGAGCAGCCATGGATATATTCACTTTAACAGTCTGTAACATCCAACAACAGTAAAGTGAGCAGCCATGGATATATTCACTTTAACAGTCTGTAACATCCAACAACAGTAAAGTGAGTAGCCATGGATATATTCACTTTAACAGTCTGTAACATCCAACAACAGTAAAGTGAGTAGCAGCCATGGATATATTCACTTTAACAGTCTGTAACATCCAACAACAGTAAAGTGAGCAGCCATGGATATATTCACTTTAACAGTCTGTAACATCCAACAACAGTAAAGTGAGTAGCCATGGATATATTCACTTTAACAGTCTGTAACATCCAACAACAGTAAAGTGAGCAGCCATGGATATATTCACTTTAACAGTCTGTAACATCCAACAACAGTAAAGTGAGCAGCCATGGATATATTCACTTTAACAGTCTGTAACATCCAACAACAGTAAAGTGAGCAGCCATGGATATATTCACTTTAACAGTCTGTAACATCCAACAACAGTAAAGTGAGCAGCCATGGATATATTCACTTTAACAGTCTGTAACATCCAACAACAGTAAAGTGAGCAGCCATGGATATATTCACTTTAACAGTCTGTAACATCCAACAACAGTAAAGTGAGTAGCCATGGATATATTCACTTTGACAGTCTGTAACATCCAACAACAGTAAAGTGAGCAGCCATGGATATATTCACTTTAACAGTCTGTAACATCCAACAACAGTAAAGTGAGTAGCCATGGATATATTCACTTTAACAGCGAGCGATTCAAATTGTCTGGCTTTGGATATAAACTAATAGAGAGCTACAACATTTGGATTTAACATACATCGCAACACCACCACCTTTACCAGCACGATCAGATCTATACATATTGTAACCATGATTTGCAATCAAATTGTCAGATATTGACTTCTTTAACCATGTTTCTGATAAAACAATGATAACCATATCTGTTGTACCAACCCATGTCCATTTTGGGGAGAAGACTTCTACTCAAGAGATTATAAAACAACTAGTTTGACATTGAAAACCTGTTTAGGCCTATGTTTTTTCTATACAGAACATTTATCAGGAATGGATCAGGGAATCGATAAAGAATCAGACCAATAAGCAGAATCGATAATGGCATCGTTATCAATAACATCTTATCAATTCCCATCTCTAGTGCTGACATTATTGGTATTCCCTCCAAATATTCACTAAAATAAAAATTAGAGAATAGTTTCTGATGGTTTTCCTCATCAGCTTATCTTATCAGTTTGATTGGCATAATCTACTATTGTAACAAATCATGAATTACAGAGATGAAGAGTGCAAACGGACATGATTAGATTAGATTCAATGTTATTACCAGACAACAACATGCAGTTAAGCATCTAGCTAGAAGTGCAAATAGTGATATAAAACATGATATTAAAAAAAAAAACATAATAGAGATTGGTACAGTATAGCAAGTATGGTAGTTAGAGGTATATCCAGTTATGAACTATGTACAGTTGAGGTAGCTATGTACAGTATGGTATGTACAGATGTATAAGTAGTAGCTATATCAAAGCAGGTTTGTGCAGTGTGCAAAACATATGGTATGTGCAAAGGTAGCATTTGTAAACAGCAGTAGTGCAAAGGGTAAGTGAATGTTCATACCATGACCAGAAGTGTGTGCAATGGCTGAGTGGACATTGAGAAGAAATAAGCAATGATAATCCATTCAGTTTGCATTGCTGTTTGGCTCACAGGCCTCTGCAACGGTGTCAATGTTTCCTGTGATCATGTCTCTGACGAGAGGGCACTCCTTCTCTGTGTCGCAGTACCACTCACTCTCGCAGACCTAGCGAGTTTGAGTGAAATACAAATGTGATCGAAAGCACAATTTCTGCAACGAAAACCAATACCTAGTAATGTTTGATTTGATTTATTAGGAACCCCATTAGCTGATGCAAAGCGTCAGCTACACTTCCAGAGGTCCACACAGAACATACACAAGAAATCATCATAAAAACATATACCAAAGAAGAAAGGCATAACATCACAGAACAATGAACAGAACATCTAGTCTAGTGTGTATGATTTTATTCAGTTTTTTTTTTTGATATGACCTGGTAGGGTGTTCCATTCAATCATAGCTCTATACATCACTGCACATTGTTTTAATTTGTTTTGGTTTATGGAATTGTGTAGTTACCACTGGTGGCATGTCTGGTGGGGTATGTGTGTGTGCTGTATCAGAGCCAGTGATGCCGGTAACGCGTTACTAAGTAACTCTAATCTGAATACTTTTGAATACTCTAATCTGAATACGCGTTACTCTAATCTGAATACTTTTTCCAGTAAGGAGTATTCTAACGCGATACTATTTCCAAATCAGTAATCGGATTAAAGTTACTTATTCAAGTGGCTGTGCGTTACTATTGCGTTACTACCTCATAACTTAGGCTAAATGCAGTATTTCTTTGTAATGTTCGATAGTAAACAAACATTTCTCGCGTCTTGGGGAGTGACGTCAGTGCTCACGTTTTCAACACGAGGTTACTATGGAAGGCCATGCCCGCAAAAAACGGCTCTCGACTATCGCGAGATTGCAGCAGAATCGCTCACGCAGTGGTGTAGTCTAGTTTTTTCTAGTGGGTATACTGTGATTTTTCCCTCCCAGCCTCATATCGTTCATTTCGGAACGCCATAAAAATAAATCTGCGCTCCTTGTCTAACGTTATATATCTAACATTGCATGTTATAAGGCTGATCTGTGCATGATAGTGCTGCATTTTGACATATTTCATGTCGCATTTCCCCCCGTTGATGGTATTCATAGCTTTCATGTGACGTCACAGCATAGTGGAAACGCCCACCTGACGGGCAAAAGGCACTGCCCGTGAAGTTGCAGAGCACCAGGAAACACAGTAGCATTGGTTAGAAAACAATCATGCCAGATAGTTGCTGTGCAATCGGGTGTACAAACCGGCGAGGAGATAGGCAGAGACTCACCAGAGATTCATGCTTGGCCATGATAAGTGTGAGATGTGTGTTGTGTTGTGGTATGTGCTCTTGTGGACGTAACTAATGAGTGACTATACATACGCATCCAATGTCCTTCCAAATGAGCAGTCTTGCTTCGTCTCAAACACAACATGTAAGGTATGTCCAACTTGGCGAACGTTTCCCAGTGTTTCCAATTTGCGCGAGTTCCTCAACTTGCGAGAGTTTTTCAACTTAATGTGATGGCTATCATGTCTGTCAAATTATCAAAAACGAAAGTAATATAATATATTATGTTGCCGCGGTGTGGTATGTACGCGTATGTAAATGTTTGTTTGTATGTGTGTCACTTCTGGGTCGGGCCTATCCCCGATCGGAATTCAAAAGCAAAGTTATCAAACAAAATAACTTGTATCAAACCAAAACGTGTATCAAACAAAACAATAAATATGTTCTAATGTGATGGTGGTGGTGGTTTATCGTGATGGTTGAAAAACTGTGTCGCACCCTCACGTGTCAGGACTCATCAAGCCCAAGCAAGGAGTACTTTAAATCAATGAAACGAAAATATGATTGAACATGACTGACTGGTTGATATTAAACTGGTTTAAATGATTATTGACACAATTAATGTATGGATTGTCATTCGATGTTGTCTCTCTGTTTTTGTTGTAGCTAATTATGCATTCAGTATTAGATGTGTGTGCAATGTGAGATTACAAATACATTGCACTACTCGAACCAATGATTAATTAGTCTGTTCTCATTTATGTTGACCATCGTGTAAGGGTTTGAGTCAATAACATTTCACTTGAATATGCATGCCTACACATTATTCCAAGTGCCTGTTAGCTGCGACGTGTACAAATAAATGTTATTATTATATTATTATTATCGACATCGAAGCTTACACTTATTCAACGTCTATGCGTTTTACTCAAGTGTTTTTTTCCCGTCTTTTTTTCTTTTTTAAATGTCTTTTTGTTATCAGGATATGGGCTATTGTTTAGCAGGAGTCAGCCACCTGTTTGGTGGTGGCGTTGTGTTGTGTGTAATTAACCAGCTCTAAACGGAGATAGAACCTATCATTCTAAACGGAGATAGAACCTTATCATTCTAAACGGAGATAGAACCGTATCATTCTAAACGGAGATAGAACCTTATCATTCTAAGCTCACGATACATAGCGACCCAGACGCACGCTGCTTTTTCGCCATGCTTAAACTGGGCATAGTCATGGTCTTTGCTTGGCTGGCTGGCTGCATTAACCTGTTGTTGTTACTTGTATGTTCATTACGTTACTTCAAATGAATGCCCCCTAAGTCAAATCCATCAACTGAAGATAACTCGTGAGTTTAGAATGATAAGGTTCTATCTCCGTTTAGAATGAGAAGGTTCTATCTCCGTTAGAATGAGAAGGTTCTATCTCCGTTTAGAATGATAAGGTTCTATCTCCGTTTAGGGTAGTTCAGAGATATTGAGCGTCAACGTTTTTACATTCCATTATGTTTTGTGAGATGGAACCTTTGTATTTTATTAACCATTTGCGTCCACTCGCGATGTTGCTATGATACTTTTTGCCCGTCAGGTTGGTGGTTGCTAGGGAAGAAACCACGTGACTGAAAGCTATGAATAGGACGCTATAGTCAGTCCCAATGGTCCAAAAGTCAAGTGCTTCGTAACACAGACGGGGTGAATTTTATGAATGAAAGTGTGAAAGTTCTGTCACAAAACGCTGTTACGTATCCTCGCACATTTTTAAGTGGGTATACGGAAATCCTTGGCCTTTCCTAGTGGGTATACAGTCCTGCATATCACGTAGACTACACCACTGCGCTCACGTGTATCACCACGCTGATTGCATAGTGTAAACAGAAGCGTAGCCTACACAATGGAGCGAGAACAGAGATATGCGTTAAATAGCTGGAAATATAAGGATTATTTTGAGTTTGTGTCAGCAAAGGATGACAAGAACATAAATGTTGATCATTGATAAACTCAGACTCACCCAGTTTAGGATTAGGATTATATTAGGATCATATCTGAATGGTCAGGGTAGGTTTTAGGTTTTGTGAAACCACTCCTTGCTAGTTACTGTTAAATAAAGATTATATTTATTTTATTGTTTAAAAACAAGTATTTATGTTGGGTGAGGCAAAGAAAGACTCTTTATTTTGTTGTTTTAAGTTATTGTTTAAAGTTTAATTATGTAATTTAAGTTACTGTTAAAATAAAGTGAGTTTTGGCAAAACCAGTTTTCATTTTTATGTCGCGGGGGGGGGGGGGGGGGGGTCGGGTGCCTAGGCAGCTGCCAATAGTAACTAAAAAAGTAACTAGTAATCTAACTTAGTTACTTTTAAAATCAAGTAATCAGTAAAGTAACTAGATTACTTTTTAAAGGAGTAATCAGTAATCAGTAATCAGAATACCTTTTCAAAGTAACTGTGGCAACACTGATCAGAGCTAAGTGTATCTTGCTTATACAAACAGACAGGAGTTTTCAGAACATTAATATGTTTTACAAAGTGCTGCTTTTAATCTCTCATCAACTTTGATCCAGAAGAGTCGGCCATGCATGACGTTTACGTTTGCTCTCATTGTGCACTGCAGGGCAAGCCGAGCGGCCCTGTTCTGAACCTGTTGTAAATTGTAGTTTTAATAGTGCCTGACCAGACCACCGGGAAGTCATCTAATTGGGATAATACAGAGGTCTTTAGGACATGTTTGGTTAGATGAGCACCTCTTGACTACAGATGATGTTTCTTCCCATCGTTTGCACAAGCTTTGTTTCCTGTACGTGCTCAATAGCAGCATTGTTCATTGCCAAATTCAGCTGTGGTTTATTGCTTAATGATTGCTTCGATCCAAATACAATGCTCTTAGATATTTGTTCAGGACAAGTTTATTTTCAGTGATCCAGTTAAATACTATCCGCAGCTCTTTGTTGAGGGCTGAGGTGATTTCCTTAACTGTTGGTGCCGACATGCAAAGTGTTGAATCATCTGCGTACAGACACTGCTTGTAGAGTTCACAAGACTGTGCTGAGTAAACATAGTTGAGATATAAAGATCAACTAAAGGTATACTGTAGATAAATACTATTATGCGATTCTAGTCAGACGCAAGGCACCATGTGTCCATGCCCTGCCATCCAGGCAGTTAGAGGCACCATGTGTCCATGCCCTGCCATCCAGGCAGTTAGACACAGTGCGGAGAAGCTGGGGACATGTTTTAGTGTCATTTGAAATGAATGAGCACGAGTCAGCTTTGATTATGATTATTGATTACAGAATAACATTAAGGAATGTGAGCAAAAAAGCACTTTTTCCCCCTTTTTTTTTTGATTCATGCAAGGAGTAAGGCTTTCTGTTCCAGTTGGATTGAGTCCCTCTACCTTAGCTCACTAATTTATATACACATTGACAGTATATTTACACATATCAATACCTGTCAAAGGCTACATCAGTGATATGACAACTACCTGAATGTGTTTCATATTTGTAGTCAACTATGATACGTAACTGCTTGAAACCAACTGTTGTCAATCGATATTGGGAGAGGCTGGACCTTCTCTGCAAGGTACTTAAGTTCCTACTCAGCTTTGACTAGAGCTAAGTATATTTGAACTGATTGATGATGTGAGTCTCCAGACTGAGTAAGTTCATTTAATCTTGTTTAACTCAATGTGTTGCTCGTAGCTATCCTGCCTGAAGCCCTGGGACCTAGTTTCTGTTGAAAACAATCTACTTGAAACCAATTGCTGTCAATCTCCAGTAAGAGGGGATGAAACTTCTCTGCAGGGTATTTAAATCACTCCTCAGCTTTGACTAGAAGTAAATACATTTGGACTGAGTGGTGAAGTCTGTCAGCTCGTTAACTGATCATTGGTGGGGGGGCTGCAACACTGCTAAGGCATCATCAATTAATCTGCACTTCTACACTTCTATCCTGACTATCAAAGGGCGACAGCCTTTGCAACAGCCTCCTGACACAAAAACGAAGGAGTCAATCTGTGGAGTCCATCGAGGAAGGCCTAAGAGGAAGGCCAAACTAAGGAACTCTACTGTGGCCTCCTCCCTGACAGCCAAGCATCTTGGGGTGATCATTGACAACCATCCTATGCGGCGAACATCACAGTGAGAGCATGCTCTTCACGTAAATTCTTCCTCTACCACATCAGAAGAATACCTCTACTCCTACCAACAGAAGAATACCTCTAAGAAGCACACCTATTGGTCCAGACAGTTGTGATGTCCTTGACTACTGCAACACACTGTTGGCTGGGCTCCAATATTCTTCTTAAGTGCTAGCTATAATGTAGAATTGTATGTTTAAGTTCAAGCCTTTTTTCTGTTAATGGTTGTCTGTATGTCTCTTGCTTTGGTGACCAGAACATACAGGAACAACATCTTCTCCCAATCATGAACCAATTATGAGCCAATCATTGTCAAGTCAATTTAATTCAAAATAATCCTTGAGTTGTTTCAACTCTGTAATGGTGCCAAGCCATTAAAATATGTCATCAATAAATCATAATAATAATTTCCTATCAATGGCAAAAAAGGATTGTTATTCAAAACAAAATCATGTTAAAATGTGCCCATAAAAAGGTTTGCATAATTTGCACGAATAGTGAACAACATCCATGCTGAAACTTTTAACACTTCTTCTGATATGACTCCAATAGTAAGGATGTTGGGGGTACTGGTTCCTCTAAGGTCCAGATAATATTTCAAGGCCATTATTCCATCTTCATGTGGCACAAGCTATGATAATAATAATAATAATAATAATTATTATTATTATTATTATGATTATTATTATTATTATTATTATTATTATTATGTTTAGCAAATACATTGTGTGGTTTCCAAATAGGCCTAATAAGCCAATCAGACGATCTGTCAGCTGCGGCATTGGAATAGAATAGAATAGAGTAGAATAGAGTAGAATAGAATAGAATAGAATAGAATAGAATAGAATAGACTGTATTGCCCTTGTACAGTTGCCTATACAATTAAATTGTAGTGGTTCTTCTGAAGGTGCAAAAACAGAAAAACAACAAATATTACACACTAGACAAATTAAAAAGCGAAAATGCTATAAAACAAGCTAAGAGACAATGAGGTCCGTGGTGTCATAAGTGCGAATAAAGACAACAATCTTAAGAAAATAATAACAACTATAAAAGCAAGCTAAAAGACATGAGGTCAGTGGCGTTATAATACTGTAAAAATATATAAATGCATAAATAGGCACTTAGAATACAATTATTGCACATTTCTTTTGCACTTTTTTCACCTGAAGATGAACATTTATGAACATTTCTTCTTCTGTGCTGAAGAAGACTTGACATCAAAACGTGTCCACAATGACCATACTGATTATGCATTAAATCATAATTTATATCTAAACCCCTCAAAAAAAGGTTCGGAAACGTTATTTTGGTTGATTATTCCTCCCCTTTAATAATACCAATTGGTATTGTGTTTTATATAGTTAGAAAGCCTGATTAGTCACCTTTACAACGAGGTACAATTTGTAAGGGTCATGCATTCGTGGAATGAGCAACACAGCTAAACGTGTGGGTAGCGGCCCAAAAATATTTCACTCTCGTTTTGAGTTGCTTGGTGGATTGGATGATTGCACTCTCCCACAGTAATAAGGGAAAAACAACACATGTTGGGCATTTTTACACTTTATTAATTTTACACTGTCAGGGACCTCAGCAGCGTGTGGAAGATCCATACGCAGTCACAACAGCTTGTCACCAGCCTGGTCACACACTGCTGTGGGACGGCATCCCATTCCTCAACCAGGATTTGCCGCAAGTCAGCCAACATGGTTGTGTTGGTCACTCTGGCACGTACAGCACGCCCAAGCTGATCCCACAAGTCTTCAATTGGGTTGAGGTCTGGACTCCCGGCAGGCCATTCCATCCTCTCCACTCCCAAATACTGGAGGTGCTCTGTGATGATCCTGGCTCTGTGGGGGCGAGCGTTGTCATTCTGGAGGATGGAGTTAGGTCCCAGATTCTGGAGATATGGGATGGCCACTGGCCCCAGAATATCATTCCTGTCAATTAGGTGCCATTCAGGTGCCTGTGACTGACATACACCTGCCAGCACTCAGCTCAAAACGAGAGTGAATACCAACAGAAGAATATTGCTTTGTTACTCATTCCTCGAATGCATGATCCTTACAAGTTGTACCTCGTTGTAAAGGTGACTAATCAGGCTTTCCAATGATATAAAATACAATACCAATTGGTATTATTAAAGGGGAGGAAGAATCGACTGAAATAACGTTTCCAAACTTTTTTTGAGGAGTTTATATTTGAGAGGGCTGGCCATATGATTTACTTATTGGATCAACCCTGGGCTATACAGCACCGAAATAATCTTGAATTAAAACTGTATTTTTTTGCTTTTCCACTTTGTGACAATGCCATGGTAAACATAATACATTTCAATAATTAATATTACATTAAAATGAATATTAGCTCACACATAGAGCAAGTGAAGATATGATTTACTGGTTAACAACACATCCCCAATCCATTAGAATGCTCAACCATGCCCCTGATGGTTGTTTTGCCTGGGTGAAATACTGAAAATAAAACGTCAAAAACGAAATGTGTTGGTGGGGCGGCACTGCCGTGTTACCATCGCTCAACCATGAACCTTTTAAACCCTGACCTACTGTAACATTATTATAAAGACAAGTTGCGCATTTTGGGAACAATATACTATACATTATTCCCTCATTAAAAAGTACCTTTGAGCTGAAGAACATGTGTTGTTGTTGTTGTTGTTGTTGTTGTTGTTGTTGTTGTTGTTGTTGACACAAGACATTATTAGGCCTTGTGTCTGTAATAATGCAAACTTAAAAACTGTTAATTAACACTAATCCGAAAAGTAGAAGGCAACAGGCAGAGTCAGGGAAACTAGCAGAGATCAGCAAACGGGAATTATAACAACACTAGGAATTGGCACAAAGGACAAACTGGCACAGAGACCATACAGACTAAATACACAGGGAAGGATGGTGAGAGACATCTTTGGCTTGCATGAGGTGATCTCAATCCTTATCCAGTTTCAGGATTACTGCTTTAGCAGACTTTTTTTTTTTTGACAGTAAGACATTTTGAATAGTCATCCATCACCACTCGCAAATGCTCCCCACTCGGCAGGGAGCAACAGTCGATACTCACTTCAATCCAGGGGGCAGCTGGGAGCGGAGTCATTTAATGTGGTGCTTGAGACTGAGTAGCATTCGTCACTGGCTTTCAGGCTACGTAGGTCTTGACACAATCCTCGACGGTTTGGTCATTGTGAAGGAACTAAAGGCTAGGCTATCTGAAGGAGATGAGGGAGACCCCTCACTATGGGACACACACTCTTGTATACATTTTGCTGAAGGCCACTATTCAATAATGGCTGGTATTCGCCGGTGAGGCTGTCAAGAGATATCCTTGCATAGCATCGGTCCCAACAAAGGAATGCTTTCAGCGCCCCATTTCAACCAGTGAACCATTCTTCAAAAGCTGAGAGCAAGAGTGTCAATGAGATGAGGGGTCTCTCATCTCCTTTAGAGAACCTGGGTTACATTTGCAATCTTTAGTTCTCATTCTGTTATCATCTCACTATGATCCAATATGTAGTGGAGTACATTTTTTCTAATTTGGTTTTAATCCAGAGAGACTAGAGCTATTTAATAGCCTAATTGTATTTTTAATGAATGGCTCATTGTAATTATTATCCCTAATGTAGCGTGTTTGCTCTGTCGTTTCAGGAGCATAGGCCTATGCACCGCCATACCTCGCCCTCCATGATCAAGCGGATTCTGTTTTTTTTATGCTGATTTTTTATTTATTTGATTGAATTTGCTTTGTTACTGTTCACGTGTGGTGCAGTCACAGTCACATATAAGTAAACATTATCATGTTTAATTTGATGGCAGCTATTAGATTGTAATCAAGTGCAATACTGAAATACAACTGTGAACATTTCAAACCTGCAAACTACGACACTTTAAATGAATGTGCAATAATACTATGTGCAATATGACAACCCTCGTGTACAGAAGGTTCAGAGATAGGAAATGTTAGGATATTTATAGCATAGCATAGAGTACAGCCCAGTGTTTTATTTGTATAGTATAGTAGTATAGTATAGTGGATAGTGTATATAGCCTTTATTTATGTAAACCAGCTCTTTTCCCTTCTTGTTTTTAGTATTTTTTACCTAGCACCAGGGGAGCCCCCCCTCCTAAATGTCGTTGTATGGTACCTGTACTGTATTAATGACAATAAAGACCATTCATTCATTCATTCATTAGGTTTGAATGATTTACTGAGCTGGTGTTATTATTTTCATACCATACACCGCATGTTGGCTATTTCAGCACCATGCGTTGTCCACCTACTTATTGATTCACTATGAGGGGTTCAGCGTCAGTGCGCTTCGGTGCACCCCGCTGCCTGATTGTCTGTGCCTGTGTCATTCACTCTCAATATGGATAAAAGTACAAGCATTCTTATTGTATTGTCTTGTCTTATTGTCTTAAGAGGGTAGATTCTCTATTTGGACATTATAGCCTATATGTGGGACTGTCAGTCCGATATTGTAAAAAAAACAATATATATTCTCAAAATAATCTTGCCAACCTATGACCTAAACCCTTACCTCTCTCTCCTCCTCAACTTCACCTCATCTGCATCTGCTGCTAAAGCTTCCTACTACAATTCCAAAATCCAATCCTCTGCCTCTAACCCAAGGTTCTCCACATTTTCCACACTCCTCAACCCTCCTCCCTCCTCTCTCCTCCCTGTCTGTGGCTGACATTGTCCCATACTTCGAAAATAAGTTTGATGACATTAGCAGTTCCGTCTCTCCACCTCATGCTTACACTGCTACCACCCCTCCCAAACCCACTGCACTACACCCGTTCTTTGGCTTATTAGGTCTTTCCCCCCTGTCCCCTGATGATATTTTGAAACTGCTTCAACAATATGAAGAACACTGGGTGGGTTGCTAGGAAGAAGCCTCTGCTGTTGAAAAAGAACCAAATTGCCAGAGACCACCTGGACAAGCCTGAAGGTTTCTGGAAGTCTGTTCTCTGGACAGATGAGTCTAAAATGGACCTTTTTAGTCACAATCAAAACCACCAACACTGCTACCACCAAAATAACCTCATCCCAAACAGTCAAGCATGGTTAGTGGGAATGTCATGATCTGGGACTGATTTTCCTCCTCTGGAACTGGACTACTTCACATCATTAAGGGAACCATGAATTCTGAAGTAATATGCAGGAGATTCTTGGACAGAACTTCAAGCAGTCAAGAAGCAAAGCTGGGCTGAACATTGTGTTTCGGATTGGCCAAGTGAAAGTTCTGACCTAAATCCAATTGAGATGCTGTGGCAGGACCTGAAGTGGGCAGTTCATGCCAGACACCCCTCAAACCTCACTCAATTGCTGGGGTTCTGTAAGGAGGAGTGGGCAAAAATCCCTCAAAACACAGTCAGAGACTGATTAGTGGCTACACAAGGCATTTACTTCAGGTTATAGCTGCTAATGGAGGTGCCACACGCTATTGACTGAAGAGGTTCACATATTTTTGCACACATTAAATATTTTCATTAAATAAACAATGAAAATATGTAATATTATTTGTTTATGTCCTTTATTTGGAATGTCTTCATGAATTGGACTTTAGACTTAATGGACTTGAGTTCATTTTAACATTTTATACAAAAATATTGACTATTCCTGTAGGGTTCAAGATTTCAAACAGCACTATACACACACTGACACACACGTAGAGGTTATAATGTCACATAGTAATCAGCATCTCTCTCATGTACTGTATATCAGAAGTAAACACATGGTTATGGGTTTCCCCCAGGGGATGTAAAAATGACATCATAGAGATGGTTCAAGGACATTGCAGCTCATTAGAGAAATCTGACTCACAGATTTCTTCATTTAGGTACCTCTCTAAAACAAGTTCAAACCCCATATTTTACATCATTACAGAAACAGTGGAAATCCTGTGGATAAGCACAGAAGACATACTGCTACATACAGTAATTATATAATATATATATATATATAATTAAATTACCATTTTCACAGAGACGGACATCTCAATTTGATGGCAGATTTCTGTGAGTTTATTTGGTCTGCGTATCAATGCTTCCATCAAACTACCTGTTTATCTGTCAGGGTTTTGAGAATAATTGTGTATCAGCTCTCTCTATTTAAAAACCAGCAACACAAATGATATGTGACACAGAACAGATGAATTCACAGAATAAATCCCCCCCAAAAAGAAAAAAAAAGATACATGCATTACACATGCACACATGCACACACACACACACACACACACACACACACACACACACACACACACACACACACACACACACACACACACACACACATCCATAGACACAATATTGTGTTTGTGCTCTATTAATGCAGAGATCTGCTCAGAGACACACATGACATTTTTCAAATACTCTTGTGTAAATGCATCATCTGTGTAAAATGGAAGTCTTCAGAAGAGACAGAACACCTTCCTGACCAACTCAGCACAGAGCAGACAGGCACTTCACAGGGTTCAATGAAACAGTATACTGATTAATTGTATTTTACTGTATACTTCCAAAAAGTATACTTGAGATTAATTAACTGTAATCAACTATGTTTTGTTATTGCAATTGCACTTGGAACTATTTCCTCTCATTTGTATTTAAATGTACTGACAAAAAGTATACTTGAGATGAATGTCATATTCATTGTAATCAAATATACCTTATATGCCTTATAAAGTCTACTTGAATTTAATTTCCTCTCATTTGTAATTATCGTTGCCAAAGTATACTTGAATTTAATTTCTTATCGTTAGTTTTTGATAGTTAGTTACTTATCAAATATACTTATTGAATGTATATTTTTATTTAATTTTAGAAAAGGGTACAAATTAATTGAATATTCTATTATTTTCAAACCAATATACCTCTTGAAAGTATTTTTGAAAGTATGTTTCATGTATCATGTATTTAACCAGACAGTCCTGCTGAAACACATACATAGCCCTGCCTAGTGCCCAGCTTATAAATGCTCATGCATAGCACGCTCATATATTTTACTTGATCTTTTCAGTTTGTAAAGCGTCTTTGAGTGTCTAGAAATGCCCTATATAAGTCATTATTAATTATAATATTCTGCAACCAGCTCTTCACATGCTTAGCATGAGAGGGGCAATGAGGTGAGGGGTCTCCCTCATATACTTCAGAGAACCTAGGTTATATACCACATACAACTAATCACAGACCTTGAGCATCACCTTCCTGGCCATGTAAACGCGCAGCAGTGCATACCGGACAGAAGAGGAGCCTCGGCGTGAAGAAGGGTGGGGAATGAAAAGAAGGATGGGGAATGGCTGCAGTCACCATGGAGATGACTTTGGGAACAAACTTGGTAGGGTCACAACCTAAGCTTAGTGCCAGGTGTAATGGATTTTTTCATCTTATACATGTTTTAACATTATAATGTATTGTATGTATTCATGTTGTATTCATTTTCACACAGAATGTGACAGTATGTTTCCATGGGGTGAGTTCCCGTGGGATTGTTGTGAGTCTGACTGTCCTGTTTGTGAACACAGAGCTGTTTGTGCCTTGTGTTCGTAAACAGTTCGTTTAGGACTCGCGGGCGGGCCCGCGGGAACTTACTCCATCAGCAGACTCGTTATCAATGGTATGGCTATGTTGACAATAATATCAAATGTACTATGTGAGAGTTTGGTGTCAGTCCATGAAAGCTTCCCATTGAGAAGTTGACTGTCCGCTCGAGCTGTAAAAGATCATTTTCTTTAATAAATATTATACCTAGATTTAAAGCAAGTTCCTATCTTGAGTCTCATTAATAATCCACGACACAGGCAAACTGGGTACATGTGGGACGGACTGATACGGAGGTCACTCACACGGTTGTCTGTAGCGAGGACAAGCAACAATGCAGTCTTGTAAGACATCTTGACATGAACAGTCTGAAGAGGTCCGTAGTAGTCACTAGTGAGTGCTTCAAGAGCCAGAGACAGGTCCTGTTGTGTCTTGTTGTTCTCTCTGACTTACAAGATACACTTTATAATAATAATGACTCTGGTCTCTGGAGCAACGTTCAGCGTGCGTCTTTATTCACCATTCCAACCACAACTAGACCACACTAGTCAATCGATGATAACATTGTCAAGATGTAATGCTACGGAGGCAATAGCAATCAATCCCAGATCTATGCTAAACATAGCAATATACTACATCCCCCCTTTTTAAGCATTAAAAGTCTCTCTTGGGTCAACTGAAAATTAGTCTCTGAAAAGATGAAACAGACAATAAGTGTCACTGGGCCTTATGGCTTCAGTCGATGGATTGATCTTCTTTAAGAACTGTACTCACTGTACTCACTACTAATGTGTATGATCTAAACAATAACAGTGCAGACCTGACTATAACTTGTCAAGTAACTTGTGAACTTTCACTTGGAGTAAAATCAAACTTGTAAACATACCACACTTTCTAAATGTGTCCAACTATCATCTAGTAACTAACTAAACTAAGGGTCAGAGGTCACCAGTACTTAACCCTGGTGGAGCACAACCTTCAGCGTTGGCCCATCTCAAAGTCTTGATACCTTGCCGGAAGCGCCACAGCTCTGCCACTTCTGGTGCGGCAGGTAGGAGTGGAGCTCTCGCCCTCACAGGAGGACGGGTGCTGAGCTGGATGATCCGGTGACTCTGGGGGTCCTCCCAGCGGGCTCACAGGTGCAGGCTGCTCCAGTGGCTCAGGATCTCTCTCTTGATGCAGACTTGGATGAATACGCCTGAGATAACGTCTGTTCCTTCTGAAGACAACACCAGACGGGCTTCTCACGTTGTATGACCGTGGCTCTTCTCGTTGGTTTAGGACTCTGGCTGGCATCCATCCACGTCTCGTTTCCATGTGAACCGTTGCACCAGGAGCAAACTCAGGTAAGGGCTGTGAGTTGCGGTTGTAGTAGTGCTCCTGTCTGGTTTGGAGATCTTTCAGCCTGGCATGAACTCCTCTCGGGGTAGCTGGCTGTAGAACAGCTGTAGAGCAGGGCAGCGTGCTTCGTAGTACTCTTCCCATAAGCACCTGAGCTGGGGAAACATCTGTGCCTGTTATTGGAGTGTTTCTCAATGCTAGCAGGGCTAGATGGGGGTCTATGTTGGTCTGCAAAGCTTTCTTGAGTGCATGTTTGACCGTCTTCACCATCCTCTCTGCCAGACCGTTGGATTGAGGATATGCAGGGCTGGAGTGAATGAGCTGTATTCCCCAGGATGCTGCAAACTCCCTCATCTCTGCACTTGCAAAAGGAACAAGGTCGCTTACCAGCTCTTTTGGGATCCCGTGCCTCGCGTAGACTGCTTTCATCTTGCGGATGACTGTGTGAGCGGTCTTGTCAGGTAGATGGAGCACCTCTGGGTACTTGGACAGATAGTCCACCACGACAAGGTATGACTGGCCCTGGAGCTCAAAGATGTCAGCCCCGACCTTTAGCCATGGTATCTCAGGGATATCATGTGACATGAGGGGCTCTCTCTGGTTCTGTGGTTGGAGTTGTTGACACGGAGAGCATCTCTCCACTGCGTTGTCGATGTCACGAGTCATTCCCGGCCAGTACACGACTTGTCGGGCCTGTGCCTTTGTCCTCTGGATACCTTGATGTGCGAGGTGTAGTCTCTCTAGTATCACCTGTCTGGCGGCTTGAGGAATCACAATTCTGTCGCCGGTCATCAGTAGTCCGTCCCTGATGTGGATAATGTGCCGCTGAGGCCAGTATTGGTAGAGACTGGCGGGCACACTACGTCGTCTTTGGGGCCAGCCGCTGCGGTGTCTCTCAGCCACTGCCTGTAGTGTCTCGTCAGCTGCTGTGGCTTCTTTGAGCATCTTGAGCATGTCTGAGCTCATGGCAGCAGTAGCCTCCATCGTGTGGATCACTCTCTCCTCGAAGAGGTCCTCTTTTCCACTGTCGGCCTGTTCGGTGACAAACGCGCGGGAAAGGGTGTCGGCGACGTGCATGTCTTTTCCTGGCGTGTATGTTATTTTCAAATCATACCGTTGAAGCTGGAGCAACATGCGCTGTAGTCTTGCTGGGGCTTTGCTCAGGTGTTTCTTAAAAATCACTTCAAGTGGCTTGTGATCAGATTGGACTGTAACAGTGTTGCCGTAAACATACTGGTGGAAGCGTTTGGCTGCGAACACTATCGCCAGCAACTCCTTCTCTATTTGGGCGTAGTTTCTCTCAGCTTCTGTGAGAGCTCGTGAGGCATAGCACAGCGGTCTCCCCTCCTGGAGAAGACAAGCTCCCAGTCCATCTTTCGACGCGTCAGCCTGTATGGTGAGAGGCATGGCTTGGTCATAGAACTTCAGCACAGGGGCGTTGGTGAGGGCTGACTTCAGCTTGATTAAAGCATCATCATGTTCATGGTTCCACTGCCAAGCTGCATCTCTCCTCAGCAGCTGTCTGAGCGGGGCAGTCACTGAAGCTTCATCAGGGATATACTGAGCCAAATACCTCGTCATCCCCAACAGCCTCTGCAGCCCTGTCTTGTCCTCTGGTGGCGGCATGTTGTTGATGGCCGTCACCTTTGTGTCATCCGGTTTCACTCCCTCTGGTGTAATGACGTGGCCCATGTATCTGACGGTGTTGATTTTGTACTGGATTTTTTCCTTGTTGAACTTGACGTTGGCTCTCTGTGCCCTCTCCATGACCTTGTGAAGGATGCCATCATGTTCCTCTTCTGTGGCGGCGGCGATTATCATATCGTCTGCGATGATATGGACTCCTTCGATGTCTCCAAAAGCCTCACAGTTTTTCTGCTGAAAAACTTCGCTGGCGGACTTGATGCCAAAAGGAAGTCTCTTAAAGCGGAATCTTCCCCACGGCGTACTGAATGTGCACAGCATAGATGATGGCTCGTCAAGTCTCACCTGCCAATATCCGTCCTTCTCGTCCAGGATCGTGAATATTGACTTCCCAGAGAGCTTGCTCTGGACTTCCTCCGGGGTTGGTATCGAGTAGTGCTGCCTCTTGATTGCCTCATTCAGATCACGAGGATCCAAACACACCCTCAGTGATCCGTTCTTTTTCTCAGTGATGACGAGGCTATTCACCCACTCGGTCGGGTCTGTCACAGGTGCTATGACGTCCTTTTTTACAAGCTCTTTCAGGGTTGTTTTCAGTCTGTCCACGACACTGACTGGGATCTTTCTGCATCCGTGGACGACTGGGGCCACACTTGGGTCTGTGTGTATGTGGTGCACACCGGGGAACTCACCCAGGCCACTGAAGACAGATGCGTACCGCTCCACCAGCTCCTCTTTTGTAGCTGGTGCCTTGACTGCAAGCGTCTCTATTCTCCTCACGAGCTGCAGTGTCTCGCACGCTTCTCTGCCCAGGATGGGCGTGGTGGACTGTGCAGTCACAAAAAAAATTAGATTTGCTCTTGCTCTATTGGGTGTCTCACACGTGAATGTCACTGTTCCTTTCGGTTTCAGGCGTGCTCCTCCATAGGCAATGAGAAGTGTCTGTGTAGGCTTTAGTCGTGGGGGCCCCGGTATCTCCTCGAAAATGCACATTGGAAGCACGTTCGCCTCCGCCCCCGTGTCCAGCTTGAATCTGACCGGGGTGTCTCTGAGGTTGACTGTGGTGTACCACGCGTTGTCTGTCTGCTGCGTGATCTTATCTACCCTAACACAGAACACTGAGCCTACAAATAAAGAATCTACCTCGCTCTCAAGTTGACTGACGTCCCTTGCTGTGACTGTCCCATGCTGTGGTGCGCCACACACTTTGGACCAATGGTTTCTCTTGTTGCATTTGTGGCATGTGGTCCCGAAGGCAGGACATTGGCGGGGCGGGTGTGTCCCTCCACACTTCCCGCATGTGTTTGTGCTGTCCGTCTGCTCATTTGCTCTTCCTGACGATCTTTGTTTTCTGTATCCTCTTCTCATCTCAGAGTAGCTAGTAGTTCCTCTGGACAGTGCTTGAACTGGGGCGTCTGCGTGCCCTGTCCCCATAGCTTGCAGCTGTGACTTGGCAGCTTCTGCAGCTCTGCATATGGTTAGTGCTCTGTCCAGGGTTAGGTCTGTCTCTCTCAATAGTCTCTCTTTCATGCGAGGATCAGTTAGGCTAAACACCATTTTGTCTCTCAATGTGTCATTCTCACCTGCACCAAACTCACAGTCTCTGCATTTCTGACGGAGTTCAGTCACAAACTTGTCGACACTAACTCCCTCTGACATAGAATGGGACCAGAATTGGTGACGTTCAAAAACAATGTTCTTTTTGGGGATACAGTATGCTTCAAATGCATCCATGATCTCTTTAATTGTCTCGTATGCTGGGTCTTCAAAATCAATGGTGAATGTATTATATACCTCTAATGCCTCTTCTCCTATGGTGTGCAGCATGATGGCTATTTTCACATGCTCATCTTTATCATCTGCACCAGTGGCAATCATATACAGTTCAAAACGTTGTTTCCACCGACGCCAATTCTCACTCACGTTTCCAGAGAGCATGAGCGGCGCGGAAGGCTTGAACTGTTCCATGCTTTGCTTTCACTCGCTAGCTACTACGAACGAACGTCGCACAGGGTCGATAGCTAACTATAGTTCTCCACAAAGTTTCTGCGTAGATCGACGGCGCCTCGCAATTCCTTATATTTGTGAAGAAGTCACATCTTCTGACACCATGTTGTGTCTTGTTGTTCTCTCTGACTTACAAGATACACTTTATAATAATAATGACTCTGGTCTCTGGAGCAACGTTCAGCGTGCGTCTTTATTCACCATTCCAACCACAACTAGACCACACTAGTCAATCGATGATAACATTGTCAAGATGTAATGCTACGGAGGCAATAGCAATCAATCCCAGATCTATGCTAAACATAGCAATATACTACAGGTCCCACAAGGGGACACAATATCTTCCTTCATACAAGGGGCTGCCCCAGGAGTCGTCCCACCGAAACCTACATGGCAAACTTGCTTTAGAAGGTTTTCCCTTATCAATCAGGATCTAGAAGAAGAAGAGGATTGCAGAGAGGGAGCTCTGAAAAGGCACCACCTCACGACTCACACACCACACCTCAAAAAGGCTACATTTCGCAAAGGACGGTCGTTTTGTAAAGTAAGGTCGTAAAGAACTCAAGGTGGAACGACTGACCCTGTGTTTTCATGTTTCTTTCCAGTAATTGTTTTAGTTAAAGTGTGTTCAAATAAGTCTAACGGATCTTCCACGTGGGCATTTGTAAGGTTTGGGGGGTCGCTCTTATTGTGGAGCGACCCTTTGGCGTTGTTTGGGCTGTGGCTATTTATATCCCTCTGTTTCCTCTCTCGTTGTCGGTTGTTCACTATGTTGCGTTCGTTATGTATGTACGGGTCTTCGTAGCCTTATCGTTCCTCGCCTGCTTAGGAAATAAGTATCGAATGATTATTGTAAGTACCTTGCCTTGCCATGTTCTATTGACGGCGTTTTTTGGAGACTAAAGCCATCTCCCCTTTTGTTTTGTTGTTTTGTTTCCTATTATTATTTAAGCATTCATCGGAGACTTGCTTTCTCCTCTTTTGTTTCATCGGGCGGGTGAGGGCGGCGCTTCAGCGGGCGTCATTTCGGTCCCAGCTTCAGGCCAACCGCAGGCGTCGCCTGGCCCCGATCTTTCGCCCCGGGGCAGAAGGTGTGGCTCTCGACCCGGGACCTTCCCCTCCGGGTCGAGTCCAGGAAGCTAGCGCCCCGTTTCGTGGGTCCATTCAAGGTGGTGCGGCGGGTGAACCCGGTGGCGTATAGACTACTACTCCCACCTTCCATGCGGGTTCACCCGACCTTCCATTTGTCCCTCCTGAAGCCCTTTGTCACTTGCCCCATGTCCCCGCCAACCCCCCCTGTTCCCCCGCCACGCATCATTGATGGACAGACAGTCAATACGGTACGGAGGATTATGGATTGCCGTCGGAGGGGTAGGGGCTTTCAGTTTTTGGTAGACTGGGAGGGGTATGGGCCGGAGGAACGGTCCTGGGTGCCTCAGAGGGACATATTGGATCCGAAACTGATCACAGACTTCCGCCAACTACATCCTGAGGCACCCAGGTGAACGGCAGGTGCCGTTCGTCGGGGGGGGGATACTGTAAGGTTTGGGGGGTCGCTCTTATTGTGGAGCGACCCTTTGGCGTCCTCTGGTGTTTATGTATGTATTTTGTCTGTCCTAATTACTGTGATTGTTACCTGGTGTGTTTTGTTTGGGCTGTGGCTATTTATATCCCTCTGTTTCCTCTCTCGTTGTCGGTTGTTCACTATTGCGTTTGTTATGTGTGTACGGGTCTTCGTAGCCTTATCGTTCCTCGCCTGCTTAGGAAATAAGTATCGAATGACTATTGTAAGTACCTTGCCCTGCCTTGTTCTATTGACGGCGTTTTTTGGAGACTAAAGCCATCTCCCCTTTTGTTTTGTTTTGTTTCCTATTATTATTTAAGCATTCATCGGAGACTTGCTTTCTCCTCTTTTGTTTCATCGCTTACTGTGCGGTTATTATTATTCCCGTTTGCTCAAATAAAGAGTACCTTTATTATTGAATCATACTCGTCTACTCTGTTCTACTCTGCACCTGGGTCCAAATACATTATCCCACCGAAACAGGCATTGATACTGGTTACGGAAATGTAACCATTTGAATGACAGTATGTTCTTAGTATGTCAATTACAAGGCCCGACTTATAACCCGGCCTGCCAATAAATTCTGACAAACATTTTAATGTGGCCTGTGCGCTGGTGTTAAAATTTACGTCCGTGACAATACAACGTTGAAACGCCCACTCTCACGCTTTTAATCAGAGAATTAATGAAAGCCAAATGGACTACCTAGGCAAACAACAAACAACAAACAACAAACAACGTAAATGAATCTACCTTTCCAAAAGTAGCTAGCATAAACAATGGCCAAAAAAGAAAAGTGGACAATTTCAAGGAAGATGGAAAACATAATAAAACAGCCGAAAACAGGAAACAGAGGCCAATGTGTCTCGTATGTCAAGAGTCATTGGCAATTTTCAAACAATATAACCTTTGGAGGCATTTTTAAACAAAGCATGAGCATTATGGACATGGGCCGTTTCGTTGATGCACGTCGTCCTGTGATCACTTTTCCAAAAGTTCCTCAGTGACGGAAAACTGAGCATCTACCCCCCCGAATGAATATGGAGAGGTGGGCAGTGTCCGTCCTGTTTGTACTCTCATCTGCAGCCAACGAATACGAAACAAATTCCTTGCCTTTAGTTTTTAGGTGGATCTGTTTGTCGGAGGCCAGCTCATCCACCCAGCTAGCCGCGGTATTTCGGGACATGCTGATATTTTCAAACGCCTGCTTCTTGTCAGGCAGCCTGGTCTCACACGGCAGACGTCAGAATTCGACGTTTATGGACAAACGTCGAATTCTGACGTGAGATTTGCATCCAAACGTCGAATTCCGACGTGACATTGGGGTAGCTCGTTCAGATAGCGCAGGGGTGCGCCTGTTATGTGCGCCTGTCGGGGCTTCTCTCGGGATTATTCCATTTTGAATTGGAAACCCTATGGTTACCCTAACCCTAACCCTAACCTTAACCTTAACCTTAACCCTAACCCTAACCCTAAATGTGGCCTAACTAATTAATGCAAGTGCAATTCAAAATGGAATAATCCCGAGAGAAGCCCCGACAGGCGCACATAACAGGCGCACCCCTGCGCTATCTGAACGAGCTACCCCAATGTCACGTCAGAATTCTACGTTTGCCGTGTGAGACCAGGTTGTGTCAGGGCATACAACACCACATACCTTTTCAATGCAATTTTGAATAAACTCTCCCTTAGTGTACGGCTTGCTATGTCCTCCACTATTATAATGCTTGCCTTCACAGCTCCCTCACACAGACTGTTTATGCGAGTAAATATGTTTTGCTGTTGTTGAAGGTTAAGTTTGAATTATTTTACTTTTTAATGAACTAAAAAGCATAGTTACTTGAAATTCAGATTGAATATCCATGGCCAGTTGTATTCAACAGAACGTTTCAGGGAATGTTGTTACATATTTACAGCACTGTGTGGATGTCTAGTCAAATAGTCAGTTTGTTAAACATTTGTCTTTTTCTCTGCTGCCACTTCAGACACCTTAGCCAACTTTTTAAGTTCTGGTTAGGGTGGAGCGTTTTGCCCGAATTCCTTAATGTTGAGGTTCGCTCTGTCCAGATGCCCACTTCAGCCCAGTGGCGGATACAGAAAGTGGCTGATGGGTAGGCCTGGAAAAATCTGGGTGGGCCTGAGTGAAACTCATCACCGCACGTTTTAGACCTATGTATGAGCAGCCAGATGGATGGAACACAACCGGGCTCGCGATCATAGGCGCCGATTTATGTTTCTGCCCGTGGGTGCTCGAAACATTTGGGTACGACCAACACGCATGCACACACGCAAAATATTCACAGGGACTGGAGGAGATCACTATGCAGACCATGAAACGAACGGAAAATAAATAAAGTACCTGTCTACCCAATGCAACGGACAGCCAAACAAGTTATTATAATACACACACGCAAGGCATTCAAGCGCACGCGATTCAATGAATTAACCAATAACCATCAACTATGGAGGACCAAGTCTGACATAATTAACAATAAATATATAGGTACATAAATGAATGTATGAACAAATAAATGAACGAATACACACTAGGATCCTCTGTGATATTCCTTGAGCAGACAATTCCGCAGTTTACACAAAGCCTACTGCTCGTTCTTTAATGACCCCTCCATGAATGAATCGAATACAGACAGCAACTAGCTCGCGCTTGGATAGATCTTTATACTCATCCGCAAGTATGGCATAATATGTGGATTGTTCATGCAGTTCAGACTTTATCTTTCGAATTAGCAGTGAGGCTGCAGCCTCAAGCAGCTCATCCTGAATGTGATGGCTTAGGAGCGTGGCATTTCGAGGCAGTTCCTTCAGTCTATTTTCAATTTCTGGATCATATTTTGACATGAACTTGAATAGCTCCAAGAAATTACCTTTATTGAGCGCCTCTTCCGTTTCTCTGTGACCTCTAAGTGGAATTTCCAACTTGGCACACAACATAGCAATGTCTAACACAACTTTAACGTGTTGCCGGTTTCGCTCTATGAATGAAACGGCATCACCGTGCATTTGATTTAACACTGTCCCACGGCTTTGGGGTCCATGGTTTTGCCCATCCAACTTGGTGAGGGCAACAGCATGCGGCTTGCTAGACTCGTGTTTGTCACAGGCCTGCCGGAGACGTTTCCAATTTTTGTATCCATCTCTTATAAAAGTGAACTCCGTGTGCGCCTCTGGGAAATGTCGACACACTTTACAAAAAATAGCGTCTCTTTCATTACTATATTCCATCCACTTTAACTTCTCGTACCAATTTCTACTGAAGGAGCGCGATTTCCCATCTATTATAGTGGTAGTAGGGAATGTTACCAGCTTTGGTTGAGTGGCTGGTTCCTCCATGGCTGACAGATCCGACGGTGTAGTCCTACCAGTTCTTCACAAGCCGGTGGCAATGACGGTCGCAAGACAAAACTATTCACATTACAGTTAGTTAGTGAAAATTAAACTTTAAAAATATTTTATTATTAAAAAATATGTATTTTTATGAATCTGACTGGGTGGGCCAGCTGTCAATCTGGGTGGGCCTAGGCCCACCATAGATCCGCGCCTGCTTCAGCCACTTGTTCAAAACTTCTAAAACTACCTGGCTACTACACATCCTTTCAAGATGTTTCTGCTGATCTTGTGGCTGCTGTGTCCACAAGTGATACTAGGTTTGGACTTGTCTAACTAATCCTGTAATGGAAAAAGTGCGTAGCCTACAGTGCATATGTCAGGTTGGGGATCGCTCTACCTTGGAGCGACCCGTTGGCGCCCCCTATGTTGTGTAGTGTTTTTCTGTCTGTCCTAATTGTCTGTGATTGTGAACAGCTGTGAGTGATTGTCTAGGTCTATTTAGTTCCCCCTGTGTTTTCCCTCTGTGTCGATTGTTCACTTTTGCATGGTATAGGCTGTCAGTTGTATAACTGCTTGAAATGATGATTCTTTTTTCTCTGACCAAGGATGCCCTTGAATTATCTGAGGATCATAAAGAGTTTCCCTGACAACGGTGATAACAGTATTCAGATGGAGAGGTAATCATATCAAATCACACTTGTTTTAGGGAGTCATTGCATTTATTCTTGATGCATACATGCGTTTAGAATACATTGATATTTTGTCATTGTTGATAATGCAGCACTGTCTTTTGTTAGTGAATTCTGTGTTTTCTTTCCTGTGTTTTTTTCCCCCCCTTCAAGGTGGTGCGACGGGTGAACCCGGTGGCATATAAACTGCTACTTCCACCATCCATGCGGGTTCATCCCACCTTTCATGTGTCCCTCCTGAAACCGTTCCTTACATGCCCCCTGGCCCCACCATCCCCCCCCTGTCCCCCCGCCGCGCATCGTTGATGGACAAACGGTGTACACGGTGAGGAGGGTCATGAATTGCCGGCGGAGGGGTAGGGGGTTTCAGTTTTTGGTGGACTGGGAGGGGTATGGGCCGGAGGAACGGTCCTGGGGGCCTCAGAGGGATATACTGGACCCTTCCCTGATCGAGGACTATTGTAAGGCGATCAACTTCTCCAGTATCGATTTAATTGAGTCGTCACTTACAAGCGAGTTCGTTTAATCTCAACGAGACGTTCTTGATATCACTTCTTAAGATGATATGATCCAATCAAATATTAGGCACCACTCAGGGTTTCCGTTAGAAAAATTTGCCGTCGGACATCGTGTCCGGGAAGAATTCGATTTACCGGACAAACGTGATATATTCCGGTCATCATATTAAAATATAATATTTTATTTTTTTTCCAAAATCATATATTTTTTTCCTCCAAATCTAATGTTTGTCGCGGTGATTACTGTTGTGTAGCGGCCTATATATGCCATTTAATGTCTATTTCTCATCCGATACGATTAGATGCGAGCTATATAATATATAATAATATAACATGATTTGACGCATGCGCGCTATGCCATGCGTCAAATCCAGCGCTGAACGGGTCCAGCGCTGAACGGGCGCCTCACTGGGAACTGAACAGACAGCATCGATCAATGAACGGACTCCACATTACGTTAACTGAAGTTTGTTAAATTGTTTGGGATTAATGTGAGTTTTCTATTTTCTCTTTACAGTTTTACCCTTTTTTTTTTTTTAAATCAATAAAACAACGTCATTTCTATAAGTCTCGCTGGTTGGGAAGGCATTTCGTTTAGCTCGGGAGTATGACAATGGGAAGAACATAACTGTTTATTGAGAAACAATTGATAGGCAGTCTGGGATACGTATATAAAGAAATACCACAATGTCTAGATGTATAACATTTTATTGAACAGTAACAGTGCAAGCATGTAGGCTACGGGGAACAGGGATTTTGGTCAGTAGGTCCTTTGTACAGAGGGCGTTTCTCTCCGACAACGCGTTCCCAGGTACCATGGAAGTCATAGGTAGTCCAGCACACTGACAGAGAGACAGACAGACAGACAGACAGACAGACAGACAGACAGACAGGCAGACAGACAGACAGACAGACAGACAGATAGACAGACAGACAGACAGACAGACAGACAGACAGACAGACAGACAGTCAGCTTACTTCTACCCTTTTGAGTGGAATTACTCCTTTAATTAGCTGTTAGCCATCTCAAAGCCCCCTGAGTTGCTCGTCAACACTGAGAATAGACCACATTATAGAAACCAAAACACCGTTTTTTTAAATCCACAGGGAATAACCGAGAGTGTAAGGAAAGGCACACCCAGCGCTGTCAGTGGTGGGGAGACTTGAAGTGGCTTTGCTTGATTTCCATCACAGATTCAAGGATTGAAACACTGATGAAAATAGGGAGTAATAGTGATGGGATTATTTTAGATTATTTTAGATTAGATTAGATTAGATTAGGTGAGATTCAACTTTATTGTCATTGCAGAGTACAAGTACCAGACAACAAAATGCAGTTTAGCATCTAACCAGAAGTGCAAATAGTGATATAAAAACAAACACTTAACTTTCGGGGAAACTGCTAAAATAAAATAAATTAAATAAATTAAAAAAGAAAGCGACTATTAGCACCGCCGAATGACAACAAACGTATGAGTAATGAGTAAAACAATGTCACTTTTATAGTATGTTGTTTAACTTGCCGTTCGGTCGCCATGGCTCTGGTGTGTGTAGCAGCTTCAGCTAGCTGGCTGGAAACTTCTAGGGGTGCGTTCGTAAACACGCTCTGAGAGCGCCGGAGCGCACGCTGGCTTCGATGTCACAGAGCGACCGAGTCGTTCGATTGGACGAGAGGCGTTCCGCGAGTGCTGATCGGATTTCCAGAGCGTGTTTACGAACGCACCCAGCCAGCTTTAGCGAATTGTATTCAAAGGGAATTATTTTCACCGGACAATATGTCCGACGACTTTTCAATTTGTCGGACTTCACCAAATTTTACCGGACAAAGACCGGCAATTGCCGGTTAACGGAAACCCAGGCACCACTACTGAACTGTTCATTAAGATAATATTTATTCAAGCACATCAGCAAGCAATAATAGTTCATTTCCATGGAAAAGAGTCTTTTCTAGTTTCACCTCTGCAGGCCTATCTCAGCTAGCCGTCAACAAGTTAACTGCAGTGGCTCCGCTAAAACAAGAGTCCCTCTCCCCTCCGTACATAGTCCTTTATACATTTTATTTAACATTTGGGGCTGGGTGGTGCCTCCCCCCCCCCCCCCTATCTAGTAGTTTTCCAATTGTCCGTACAAAATCTGTTGCAGCTGCTCGTTAGCATGGCCTTCAACTTCTCTCTGTGTGGGTGCGCGAGAGTGTACTGTGTGTTATCAGCAGTGTGTCCTGCTGGCCTCCCGTTCCCATGGTGATATCGTACTTTGTATGAGCAGAGCATTGTGTCAGTGTCCTTATCAGAATGTCTTGTGAAAACACAACTTATTGAAGTTACACAGTAATATTAGGATTCAATTTACAAGTTAGAAGAATAGACTTATCATTAATCATTAGTTATGAAAGTACAGAAAAATAGAATATTATAACAGCAGGTGTAAAATGGTTGTTAGCACATAGGTAAAAATAAGTAATTTACAGGCAGTTTGAATCATAAAACGTTCTTTTAGTCAGGAGCTTGTATTTCTTCTTGTCGCTCAAAAACAGAACCTCTCTTTTGGCTTTGCGTGACCTTCCTATTGTTCTCAACTGACCGCATTCACATATTATTTAAATGAGCACATAGTACATGATTTATCACTTCTAGTTATTTTAATACAAATTCCCAACACTATCGACGTTTACATCCTGAGGCACCCAGGTGAACGGCAGGTGCCGTTCGTCGGGGGGGGGGGGGATACTGTCAGGTTGGGGATCGCTCTACCTTGGAGCGACCCGTTGGCGCCCCCTATGTTGTGTAGTGTTTCTCTGTCTGTCCTAATTGTCTGTGATTGTGAACAGCTGTGAGTGATTGTCTAGGTCTATTTAGTTCCCCCTGTGTTTTCCCTCTGTGTCGATTGTTCACTTTATGTTGCGTCGTGTGTGTGCGTGTTGTCTTAGTCTTGTCGCAGCCTTATTGCTCCTCGTATGCCCAGGAGATAAGTATCGTATGACTATTGCTAATCCTTTGTTTTGCCTTGTTAGGAGACTTGCTTTCTCCACGTTTATTTCATCGCTTACTGTGCGGTTTATTATTTCCTGTTTACTCAAATAAAGAGTACCTTTATTTTGGAATCATATCCTGCATCGTTTCCATTCTGTTCTGCTCTGCATCTGGGTCCAAACACATTGACTAACCGTAACAGCACATGATGCAAGGATAATAGTTCATGTCATTTTGGAATCAATGTCTTTGTTTTTATAGGATCACTGATTTGCATCAAGTTGGACTCAATTCAACTTATTGAAGTTTTGCATTTTAGCTCATTCAGAAATTCATAGCAAAGGGTCTGAATACTTTCTTACATGGGTATTCCTTGTACTTAAATTGTTATAGATTTACTGAAAATTGTTTTCATTCAGGGTTATTGTGTGTGGATTGATGGCAAACTCTTTTAATTTAATCCATTTTAAATTGAGTATAACAAAACAAAATCTGGGAAAAGTGAAGGGGTCTGAATTCACATGCCAGCTTGCCCTGATGTATTATTATTGGCCCATATGCTGTCTAAATGCACACACATGCACAACAATGTATACTGCTTGACAAAGCTTGAAGGATTAATGACCAGTTTGATAGGGCCATTGCACTGAATATAGTTCAAGTGGGGGCACAGAAATCAGACATAGGAATGTTCAAAGGAACAAGTGTTGTGTTGTGCTTTTTGCCAGAAGTCTCACCAACAGACACATTTAATCTGAAAGTTTGACCAGTGTTGCCTCTTTATTTATTTATTTATGTATTTATTTTCTGTGTTGCGGTCCTTTGTCTCCCAGTGCTCCTTTGTTCCAGACAAGCAGACAACTGTATCTATACTTTAGATTAATTTCAGTGATTAAGAATGCTTAGACATAGACATTTCTGAGGACAAAAGAAAAATTCCTACAATACAGATTGTTGAACAAAGCCACCATAGATCAAGCTATGCCACACAATAACGTTTCTCCTCACTCTTCTTTTTGGTCTGATCTTTTCTAACACTTGATTTCAATCAACTGACTGTGATTACCTCATTACAATCAAAATAATAATTGCTTTCATTACATCTAATGTATCTATCAATTATCTAATGTTCGGGTACACAGAGTAACATTCTTAGGTTCAGGTTCTTCGACGTTGGCTTCGCAGCAGAATACAAAATCAACAATAAGAAGTAGAAAGTAAGGTAATTAATTAATAGAAGAAAAAAAATAGAATAAGGTAAAAAGTGATAAAGTGATGGTAGTTGTACTACAATGTAGTAGTAAAACAGTAGTGCAAAATGCTGTGCCAGTTACAATGAGATGAAATGAAATATCATACAGTATACAATAACATAGTTCAGATATGATACAGTACAGGAAGTTCAAGAAGTACGCTACATTTTGTGCACCAACTAATGGGTGTTGGGGACTAATAAAATAGCAATTTCCCCTTTTAAGTCTAATCTTTCTATCTAGTTCAACAGGGTAGTCACGACTTGAATGAATGGTCTTTATTGTCATTGATATAGTACAGGTACCAAACAACGAAATTTGGAAGGGGGGGCTCCCCTGGTGCTAGGAAAAAAAGAAAAAGAAAACTAAAAACAAGAAGGGAAAATAGCTGGTTTACATAAATAAAGGCTATGTACACTATCCACTATACTATACTATACAAATAAAACACTGTGCTGTACTCTATGCTATGCTATACCTATTCTAACATTTCCTATTCTCTGAACCTTATGTACCCTAGGGTTGTCATATTGCACATAGTGTTATTGCACATTCATTTAAAGTGTCGCAGTTTGCAGGTTTGAAATGTACACAGTTGTGTTTCAGTATTACACTTGATTTCAATCTAGTAGCTGCCATCAATTTGTCTAGATTGTCCAGGGCCTAGAACCTAGGTCTTTGCAAACACTTCCAGTGTTTGCAAATACAAGTGCACCCCATAATCATTCTCTGTGTTATCAGGGTGAGGGAGCAGGTCTAGCTCTGCCTGGGAAAGTTGCTGTAACAGTTGAATCTCAGGCACTTGAATTCCAGCAGCGTCTTCTCCAGGGTCACTGGGTCCAATCCAGTCAATGCCGTAGTTAACATCCACCTAAATATCAGGTTAAACAGAATGTATAGGGTTATTGGTTTTGAGAGGTATCGGTATGACAGATGACGTCACAATAAATGGACTGACTTATATAGCGCCTTATTCCAAAGCGCTTTACAACGGCCTCTCATTCACCCATTCACACACACATTCACACACCAATGGCGGCAAGCTACCATGCAAGGCGCCGGCCCGCTCATTGGGAGCAATTTGGGGCTCAGTGTCTTGCCCAAGGACACCTTGACATGTGGCCAATAAGGCCACTGCAATATGAGAATGTCAGCCTATTTAGTGATCTACTGTTTCCAATAAACTCCAATGACAACAACTGTCTATTTAAACCTTCTGTAGATCTGGAGAGCCTGGGCTGTTACGGAACCTGTGCCATAGCTGCATGGGTGACTGATTTGGGGCAGTGTGGATTCCATGGTGGTTCCACCCCTGGACAAAGAAGTCCAGGTGCATCTGAATCCTCGGCAGGAACACCCATTGAAGAGCACAGAGGTGTGTCTCATTGTCTGGACACAAGAGTCCTTCACACTCCAAGTGCCAAAAGAGTCAGTGGAAGAGCTCTGTCACACAGATGAAGACATCCCTCCAGTGTCTCTATTCTGTTGGGTGATAAAATATACAACAACGCTCGCCCCCACAGAGCCAGCATCATCACAGAGTACCTCCAGAATTTGGGAGTGGAGAGGATGGAATGGCCTGCTGTGAATCCAGATCTCAACCCAATTGAACACTTGTGGGATCAGCTTGGGCGAGCGTTGTCATCCTGGAGGATGGAGTTAGGTCCCAGATTCTGGAGATATGGGATTGCCACTGGCCCCAGAATATCATTCCTGTCAATTAGGTGCCAATCAGGTGCCAGTCACACACCTGTGACTGACATACACCTGCCAGCACTTGAAGCTCAAAACAAGAGTGAATACCAACAGAAGAATATTGCAGGGGAGTTTGGCAAACATTTTTGGGCTGCTACCCACACATTTATCTGTGTTACTCATTCCACGAATGCATGATCCTTACAAGTTGTACCTCGTTGTAAAGGTGACTAATCAGGCTTTCCAACAATATAAAATACAATGCCAATTGGTATTATTAAAGAGGAGGGAGAATCAACTGAAATAACGTTACAGTTTGAGGAGTTTATATACAAACTCAGAGTGCTTCATACCATGGTCACCATTACAATATGGATAATAGGTGTTGAGCAATTGTAATTGGTGTAAGGCGTTGGACAGTATTGTTATATGTGGGAGTGTCTGTCGATACCTCTGTTGGCCACCATGTAGCTTGCTACATCCCTGTTCTTGCCCCCTTTATCGCTGCGAACCCTGGATGGCAAGCCGTGTGCATGGACAGCCTCAAGAACATGGGAACAGACTGTCTCGGCACGGTTGTTGTTGGATGCTTTCAGAAACACAACCATTCTGCTGAAACCATCTATAATTTTGTTTTTCTCAATCACTTGTTATTCATCATTTCTGACCAATATTATCTATGGATAATAGATCTATGGATAGCAGTTTGATGGGGGGACTCTGTAGAACCTTCTTCTTATTGTGTTCAGACGTAATGTACGCTCCAATACTCCCTCTGGGTCAATGCGTCTCATTGATTGTTGGACTTGGACACCGATGTCCATAATATCCAATAACAGTGACATTATGGTTACAAAATATATCACATTACCTTGTTTTGTGGGATTTGGAGCTTTGTATACTGTTCTGCACTAACAACGCGAGCTACTTTCCAAATCCCCCTCCCTCAATACACTCTATACAGTCATGCTTGAAAGTCATCATCATTCATCAGACAAATGGGACTTCTAGGAAGATCAAATAAAAGTCTAAAATGTGTGGAAATTCCAACAGGGTTGACCAGCGTTCAAGCATGATATACGGATCCTGCTGTGGACTCATTTTCACCATAGACCTTTTTCAATTATTGTACATTGGATATAAACATACATGGCTCATTTTCTCTGAACTCTGAACACAAATCCAAAAACTCACACACAAAACCCTAAACTCCACAAATCTCTTGCAAAAGCAAACACTGCATTCAAAATAATGATATATCTTCTCAAAATGAAATGTTGTCTTCAAATGACACACGCACAATCAAATGAATAGGCACTTCTAAGAACCAATTGAACACTGATGTGCACAATGGAACACTATGATCAGCGGAAAACACTACTATGCTTAGATTATCAGAAGGCCTTCAGTGGCCTTTCAGTGTTACACTACATACGTACAGTAGCCTGTAAAAAACTGTCTTAAATGTTATGTAAGAATATATACGCTACCGTGCAAAAGTTTGGGGTCACTTAGAAATTTCCTTATTTTTGAAAGAAAAGCACAGTTTTTTTCAATGAAGATAACAATAAATGAATCAGAAATACACTCTATACATTGTTAATGTGGAAAATGACTATTCTAGCTGCAAACAGCTGTTTTTTAATGGAATATAGGTGTGTATAGGTGTGTAGAGGCCCATTTCCAGCAACCGTCACTCCAGTGTTCTAATGGTACATTGTGTTTGTTGAGTATCTGGAGCATCACATTCGTGGGTTCGATTATACTCTCAGAATGGCCAGAAAAAGAGAACTTTCATATGAAACTCGACAGTCTATTCTTGTTCTTAGTACGGTAATGAAGGCTATTCCATATAAGAAATTGCCAAGAAACTGAACATTTCCTGTTCACGGTGTGTACTAGTCCCTTCAGAGAACAGCACAAACAGGCTCTAACCAGAGTAGAAAGAGAAGTGGGAGGCCCCGGTGCACAACTGAGCAAGAAAACAAGTACATTAGAGTCTCTTGTTTGAGAAAAAACCACCTCACAGGTCCTGAACTGGCAGCTTCATTAAATGGTACCCGCAAAATGCCAGTGTCAACGTCTACAGTGAAGAGGCGACTCCGGGATTCTGGCCTTCTGGGCAGAGTGGCAAAGAAAAAGCCATATCTGAGACTGGCCAATAAAAGGAAAAGATTAATATGGGCAAAAGAACACAGACATTGGACAGAGGAAGATTGGAAAAAAGTGTTATGGACAGACAAATCGAAGTTTGAGGTGTTTTGATCACACAGAAGAACATTTGTGAGACGCAGAACAAGTGAAAAGATGGTGGAAGAGTGCCTGACGCCATCTGTCAAGCATGGTGGAAGTAATGTGATGGTCTGGGGCTACTTTGGTGCTGGTAATGTGGGAGATTTGTACATGGTAAAAGTGATTTTGAATAAGGAAGGCTATCATTAATTTTGCAACGCCATGCCATACCCTGTGGACAGCGCTTGATTGGAGCCAATTTCCTCCTACAACAGGACAATGACCCAAAGCACACCTCCAAATGATGCAATAACTATTTAGGGAAGAAGCAGGCAGCTGGTATTCTGTCTGTAATGGAGTGGCCAGCGGAGTCACCAGATCTCAACCCCATTGAGCTGTTGTGGGAGCAGCTTGACCGTATGGTACGCAAGAAGTGCCCATCAAGCCAATCCAACTTGTGGGAGGTGCTTCAGGAAGCGTGGGGTGAAATTTCTTCAGATTACCTCAACAAATTAACCGCTAGAATGCCAAAGGTCTGCAATGCTGTAATTGCTGCAAAGGGAGCATTATTTGACGAAAGAATACAAAAGTAGCTTTGTAGGACAAAATTATTCTTTCAAATAAAAATCATTATTTCTATCCATGTCAATGTCTAGACTATATTTTCTATTAATTTTGCAACTCATTTGATAAATAAAAGTGTGTGTTTTCATGGAAAACATGAAATTGTCTGGGTGACCGCAAACTTTTGAACGGTAGTGTGTATATATATATATATCATTTTTTATGAAATACTCTATATACCTCAGCAAACACAGTTGGATTTGTAAAATGTTCTTCATACAGAACAAACAATAGACAAAATAAAATAAGCCTTCTGCATAATACTGTAAAGAAAAAGCAAACAAGGTCAAATCCTGCCTTTCATTTCTGTCCGGCCACAGGACCTCATCAACATCACAGGCAATGTTCTCCCTGCCAAGCAGCAGGGAAAGTATCGCCTGGCATGACAAATCCAGCCCTGATATGCTTCAGCAGCTTGATATGCTTCACCATGCATCCTCCATTGCATGTAGAAGGAGCTCATGGGACCTGCGTTCATATACCTTCCAACGCCAAGCTGAAAAAAACTCCTCAATAGGGTTGAGAAATGGAGAATATGGTGGCAGATGAAGAATGGAAACATGTGGGTGGTCGATGAACCATTTGCTGACCGGAGCAGCCTGGTGTTTTTGACAACGTACTTGGGCTGCTCTGGGCTATCCATCTGCTCGGCTTGGGTGAGGATATTGTGTCGTGTGTCCAGGAAAGTGATGAGATGGGCACTATTGTAAGGGCAAAGGGTTGAATGGGGATGGAGGACGCCTTGGTGATTTATAGCCACACAGCTAGTGATGTTCCCCCCTCACTGGCCAGGAACCTCAACAATGTCACATTAACTTCCTCTTTGCTGCCTTTTTGCAAGGTTGAAACCCACTTTATCAACGTGGTAAACCAAAGTGGCCCAACTCTCATCAGAGGCAATTGCTCTCCTAGGTTGTTGTCTTGGTTGTCCTCTTCCTCGTCCTCCTCATCCTCCTCCGACTCTCACACCTCACTCTACCTCACTCTGCAAAGTTGGCATCCATTGTTCCTCAATACAAGAGAACTCACCTTTGGCCCTTGTATTGCTGAAGCTATGATTGCTAATTGAAAAGCAATGCAGAAGGTGTTGGCCCATATGAGGAGTGTGATTGTTTGATTGTGGTGGTTTGAGTTAAGCATTCTGAATGGTAGAGTTTTCCATGTGAACGCAAGATATTTTATCAAGGAAGATTGTGCCAAATGTAGAGAATTGTGTTTAGTGTTTTTTTGTAAAAAAGTGTGGTTTAGAACTGCAAAATGAATGAAAGCAGGAAATGTGTTTGTGTATTTGTGCAGAATTGGTGTGAGATAAGGTACACGTTTCAGGTTTTGGTCATTGTGTCTGAAGTTCTGATGTTAGGGTGAACGTGATTGAGAAAAGCTGTAATGGGGAGCAACTTGTGTTATTCGAATATCCTAAACTACTCTCATACGTTTTGGTTGTAGTCGTAATGCATGTTCTCATACGCACAGCGACATGCGACAGTGTGGTGAAGGAGGGGAAATGTTACAGGATTAAATAGAATAATTCTCATATGTGTTTGATAGGCTATGTGTTACAAGTTAACATTGATTGATTGCTTTTATTGTCCTTGGACTGCTGATCAATCAACAAAAAGTCAAGCCAAGAGGCAACACTGTGCACACTACTGACATTTTTATGGCTACTATGCAACATTTTCTTCCGCACTATAATAGGTTTGTATTAGACTTCCCTTCTATGTTATTTGATCTGATTAATTGAATTAAATTAAATAGCATAGGTTAACATGTGTCATTTTTCATCATTGTTTAAGGTTAACATGTGTCATTTTCCATCATTGTTTTATAATGTTTTTTATCTTGTGTTTGACATTTAAAACTAAATCAAACTTTATTGTCCTGTAATTTTCTCTTCTTAATATCTCAGAATAGATCATCAGTAGCCTAGAGAAGATGATACATTCACAGAGAAACAGGAACACACCTACCCCGCCCATTGTCGGCTTGATTTCTGCTCATTCCAGATTGATTCCATAGAGGGAATTTAAGTAGGTTTGTAGAAATTCCATTTGTAGTATTTTATTTTATTTTATTTTTTCCTTTTTTATATATAGCAATGTTTTCATGAACATTCAGGATACTGGTGATAGGCCTAGTTGATGTCAACTCAAACAAACAAGCAAACACAAATTGCATATCAGTGAAGATTAAGCAACACATTTGACTTGTGAACATTTCTCCCTACATGTGATAATAGCACATTTAATAATGGGACATCGAAACTTCCATTCTCACACTTAATCATCAACATATCTAAATATAACTATAGAATTCTAAGTGTATGACTGCTAATAGCCTACGTATAATTGTGACAGCAGCTGGCGAAAGGGGGAACAAGTCGGCAACTGATCAAACGTTCAGACTTTTATTCTGTAAAATGTAAATTAATTCCAACGTTGTTGAAAATCAATGACATGCTTGACGAGTGAGTGTGTATTTTTTTTTTACCTTACCTATCAGCATGACATGACACAAAGAAACATTCTAGCTGGCCAACTATTGTAGTGAAGATTTGACTAACATTATGTACTGTAGGCCTATGGTGAACACATGGTGACTGTATCAGATTGCAAAAGATTGCTCCCAACTCATTTCATACAGTATGGTTATTTGTATTATCCCTTGACATCAAGGGATACCTGGCCAAGATAGCACACCAGTACAAGTATAAGGTTACAAACTTATAATAAGAATAAAGAATAAAACATAATGAAAACAAAACATGGGGCAACAGATAAATATTATAAAATCCATTTTAGGAATAGCAATTGCACTCTTCTGTCACACAATTCTTAATCAGAGCTTTAAATATGGAGCTATTTTAGTGCCAGCAGAAATTGAATTGTATTTGACAGATTTAATTGAATATGAGCACAAATTGAATTGTATTTCACAGATCTGAATTGTATTTGACAGATTTAATTGAATCTGAGCACAAACTGAATTGTATTTGACAGATTGAATTGTATTCAATTCAGTTTTCATTATTTTAATTCAGTTTTCAAATTCAGTTTCTCTAAATACAATTCGGTTTTTCTCAAAATACAATTCAGTTCTCAAAATACAATTCAGTTTTTCTCAAAATACAATTCAGTTTTTCTCAAAATACAATTCAGTTTTTCTCAAAATACAATTCAGTTTTAGAGGCACTCATCCGGGGACTCTGGGCTAGGTAGAATAATAGAGCACCGATTCTAATCCCTCCCATCCGAATTCATAAGAGCAACGCATCCGGGTACTTTGCTCTCCCGTCATGTCCACGCCCCTTTTTGGGTGATAGAAGTGTAGAAGTTTGACTGGCGGTCAATGGAAATTTCTGGTCTTTGCTACTTTAATCAAAATAGCAAAATACAGTTTGTGCTCAGATTCAATTCAATCTGTCAAATACAATTCAGATCTGTGAAATACAATTCAATTTCTGCTGGCACTAAAATAGCTCCATATTTAAGCTCTCCCAGGAAAAGGAGATTATTAAGCTGTAGTGTGTTCCGGAGGTTATTCAATGACCAGAGTGCAAAATAAGAGAAAGTTGCTCTGCCAAGTTACAAGCAAATCCTGGGAAGGCTACCCGATAGAGCAACCATCTAGTGGAGCGAAAATCCTAACAGCTGTTGGTGAGTGACGTGAGATTACATAGATATGAGGGGAGTTTGCCCAGTATGGCTTTGTAAATAAAGATGTACCAGTGATGCTGTCTCCTTAGGCTTAATGACGGCCAGGAAACCAGGTCATAACGTACACAGTGATGTGTACGGGACAATGACTTGGATATAAAGCCTAGAGCACAGAGAGGAGGCAGCTTGCATACAGTATAGAATGTTCACATAGTCTAGAACAGAGCGTAGCCTGAACAAGGCTTTATTTCCATAATAAAAACCCAGCCTAATCAGTTTTTTTATTAGGTTCTTAATATGCACTCTAAAAGAGAGCCTGTCATCCACCTGTCACGAGAAGAAACGGGACCTAATAATAGGATGGGAAGTTCGTGGGCATGTTGATTTGAAGTGGGTTAGCTCATGAGCGAACTAGTAATGGGATTGGCTGTTGTACCCTTTAAAAAAAAAACTGGGTTTAGGTGAGAGGGAGAGAGGAGGGACAGGGGGAAAGGATTACTTGCGTTGATGTGAATGGACTGTTGTGAGGTTGTTCTCTTGGAGCGAACTCTGTTCCGTTGAGCCGGTGTGTCGGTGTGGGTGGCTGGCTGGCTGCGTCTGGGCACAAAACGAGAGCTGCCTGACAAGCGACTTCCTGGTGGAGCCGAGCTGACCTGGACTGATCACGGGACTGTCAACGTGAGTCATACTAGCAGAGCTGAACCGACCTGGACTAATCGCCGGACTGCTGACGAGAGGCGCCCTGATAGAACTGAGGAAGGTTTAAGAGTTTTCACTCTATACTGTGACACACCCAAATCATGACACCCTTTCAATTGAGTCCCCTCCTAAAGTGTGGATGTGAACGTTATCTAAGATCTGGGAGCAAGCTCTGGAAAAGATCATGAATGTGGTTGTCTTAGCATTGAGGCCTGCTGCTGTATAAACACAGTCTGGCTCAGGAAGAGGCAACTGAGTAGACTATTGTGTCGTCTGCATGAAGACGCACTTCAGCCGTAAGCACGTCCCTCCCAATATTATTTATAAAAATAGTAAACAAGACGAGCTAAAATTGTGCCTTGGGGGACTCCCTTAGAGATCTACATGAAGCTTGACTATTTATGTGTATTATCAACCATTAGCCTCTGTGGATATCAGATAATTTTTATTTTATTTAATATAAACCGCATTTTGAAGTTTCTACCAGCTCGAGGACAGCCTGCCCTCCAGCTGACAATAGAACGTTAACACACCTAATGTGACGCCTAATGACACCGACCTATACCAACACCCAAAAACAGCAGTTTTCCAATCAGAAAACCAAAACTGATCACTTCCACATGCAGTACATTTAATCATAATTCATAAATTAGCTTATAATCAGTTCTGTAGTAGTAAATAACATTCAGGTAGCATATAACGTTGGTAAAGATAGCCATTAGAATT